>NC_061111.1:119267958-119284047 GCF_002878395.1 Capsicum annuum | reverse complement strand
GAGATCCCCAAGAAGATATACTTGATCTAATGAAACCCTTACCAAAAAGAACCTGAAGATGAGAATTCATCTCCTTAAGCTCGGTAGGAGTCATATAGTAAGGTGCCATAGAAATAGATCAGGTTCTTAAGATAAATAACAAACTCAATATAACGCTTAGGAGGAAGGCCTGGTAGATCGGTAGGGAATATAAAAAGAAACTCACAAGCTATAAAAATAGAGTCATGTGATGGACTCTCCACACTAAGATCATGAATATCAGTGAGATAAGACACACAACCCTTTACAATAAGCCTCCTAGCATGAATATGAGAAATAATCCTTGTTGGCTCACGGCTAACCACTCTCTACCATATAACTAGGGGCAAAGGTAATGGTCTTGGAAAAATAATCCAAGATTGCATAATAGTTGGATAACCAGTCCAGGCCCAAAATCACATTAAAAAGACCATATCTAACATAATATGATCAACCTGAGTATCAAACTCTCAAAAAATTATAAAAGATGATCTATAAACCTGATCCACTACTAAAGAATCACCCATACAAGTAGATACACATAATGGCATAGATAATGAATCCCAAGATAACTCTAACCATGGGGCATAATAAGCAGACACATAATAATAAGTGGATCCTAGATCAAACAAAGCAAAAGTTGACTAATGACGTACTAATATTGTATTTGTGATAACAATATTTGAAGACTCAACCTTGGGTACAATAGGTATTGCATACAACTGACTATGCTAGCCACCTGGCTAGGATCCTAACCAATTTCCTGCCCTACCTACCTAAGAGCCTCCATAAATACCCTGGATACTATCCCTATGACTATGCATACCATATCTAGCTAGGGGATAAACTACCTTAATAGGTGGAATACTCTGATCAAAAGGAATTATTTCTCTATGACTGCAGCACTCTCTCAAGAAATGGCCAAAAGCTCCACAACCATAACATGCCCAAAGTGTTGTACTAAAAACTACAAGATTTGGCTGACCTGGAATAACTGCCATGACTAGAATAACAAGAAAATGAACTCCTTGAAGAGTGACCACTAACTTTTCCTAGATGATCATTCAAACTATACAGAACTCCATTGATAATCTAAAGTGCAACCTGAATGAGAATGCTGATACGACTAATGTAAAGGATTCATTCCTTGAGAACCACTACCCATAAACCTTAATCCACTATGACTCCTACTAAAACTACCTTGATTTTGTAACCTCTTATCTCTGCCTCTTTCTGCCACATGATGCATCTCTTCCATAACCTAAGCATGATAAAAAACCTCAGTAAAATACCTTCCCATAATAACCAAACTTTATTTTGATATACAAAGATAAAGTTTCAATCCCTGAACAAAGAAACAAACTTTCTCATACTCTATATTAAGAATAGAAGTATTATGCCTAGCCAACTCATGAAATTGAGCCTCATACACCACAACAGTCATAGTGCACTACTCCAACCTAGGAAACTGATCTCTCAAATAATCTCTAAGGCTACAAGGCATATACTTCTTCAAGAAGATCTTAGAGAACTAAGTCCATATAATAGGGAGATCAGCAAGCTTGGAATCAAGATAACCTATCCACCAATGTTGAGCCTTTAAATACAGCTAAAAGGTAATTTAATCCACACCATGAGTCTTAACTAGGCCTAATTTATAGAGTTTATCCTTACAAGCAATTTAATAACTCATATGCATCCTCACCCGATGCACCAATAAACCAAGGCAAAGACAATCTCAAGAACCTATCCATCCTCGTTGTTCCTCAACTGATATACAAGGTTGGGAAACCATTGGCTGAGGATCTACCAATTTGGCAAATACCAACTGGGTAACCATCGAAGTAGAAGAGACCTAAACTCTAGGAGCTACAACTATAGGCTGCACCCCCACCTAGGAACCACTCTAATTTGTAGACTGTGCATCATCAGATGGTGCACCACCAACCAATCCCAAAAGCTAAACCAAAGAAAAATTAAGTACTGGAGAAAAAATAAACCCTGGTGCAGCCTAGGCTGGTCCCTGGTCTACTACTAGCTGGGGCAGATAAATTTTTAGTTTGGGAGCAGGAATAGGGTTGGGTGAAGTCCCCCTATCCTATCCCCTTGCTGGGGATACATACCTGGGATGTCCATGACCAATAAGGCATCCACAAATAGTAACAAGATCCCTAGGCTCAGTCTTTGGACCCTCACCTAGCTATCTATAAAAGAGTGAAACCAAAGGAATGCTTAAGAAATCAATTCAAACTATTAGCAAAAGATAAGTAAAAGAAATGAAGAACTCCTAAGAATGTCCTATAGCCTTCATAAGATATGAAAAGACATCATTATTCCGATCTGTGGGACTCTACTAGACATTAGATTCTGTACCGATAATATTGATAAACCTAGCCTCTAATACCAATTTTTCATGACTATATATACAAGTCATGATGGAACCTACTTTATCCCTCTAGTTAGAAATCCAAACTATATCCCGAAGCTATGTGTAGTGACCTAAAAGCTGGAAATCAACATTTAAATACTTAAAACAACAAATAAGACATCATTATAGTCTAATAGATAGATAAAATATAAACAATCATCCCATGACCTTAAAGTGTTGGTACAAAGCTACTACAAATGTACATAAGTACTAAAACTGTCAAATACAATCATTCTAAAAAAATGAAAGACTAGATATGAATAATATAAGGAATAAAGGGCAACTCTGAGTCTGAGAGCTCACCCAATCTCTAAAATCAAACTGAGCATGGTAGTCACATTAGTGATGACTACTAGTACTCGGATCTGCACCAAAAAAGTACAAAAGTATAGTATGAGTACCAAAACCATAGGAACTCAGTAGGCAATATAAACCGACTAAGGTAAATCATGATATAAATATGATAAAATATGAGATAAATAAGCTAAGTCAACATAAAAGGGTAAACCTTGAAATAAGATCCAACGCTGTTGTGTAAAAATAATTAAATGAATATGAAAAAGTAACATAAAGACTGCATAACTATAACTACTAAATTTGCCGCCATAAGCCAATAGGCGTAGAAAGTAAATAACCCAATGCAGACCCCCATAAGCCTGGAGGGTACAATAAAAGGAATGTAAATAATCGAATAACCATAAATTACCAATTGTCATGCCATAACAAAGAATACATCCAAACCGTATCATATCATAAATAACTCCCAGTGCTAGACTTGAATAAAAAATTAGTAGAATCATCATTATTATCCTAATTTATCAAACTTGAAGAAGACTCATATTATCAACATCATCAACAAATATTAGACTTGAATCAGAACTCATATTATCAATATCATTATCAAATGATAAACTTGAATTAAAACTCATAATATCAATATCATAATCAAGTGCTGAACATAAATTGAAGCTTATCTCAATATTATCATGTACTCATTTGTTAGACTTGAACTGAAACTCAATATCAATTAGCTATCAAATTGTATTAAAATTAGCATCAATTCCCAAATACCAAAACAACAGGAAAATTTAGCATATAATAGCTTAAAAATCTCAAAATAAGTAGTTCAAAGTGTATACCAAGTGTATTGAGTTCAACAAAAGCTAATATGAGTCTTGTCCTAAGGTGGGCCAGAGGGCCCCCGCTTCGAATCCCTGACATCCCTTTTACTTAAGTAAAATTCTACCTTAAACTAGGATAAGGTATCTAAATCTACTTATAGATGTTATATAAGCCATAAATAATCCTAGGATAGAAATCCTACCAAAAACATGAATAGTTAAATCAATTAGGCCAAAATTATGATTTCAAGATAAACTAAATAGTACAACTAACCCAAATATTGTCAATCCTACCTTTCTTACCTAATCCCATCCCATACCTCGCATATTATCGTAATCATAATATGAAATATCTCAATATAAAGAGGGTAAACCTAGCCTACCTGGATGTCAAAGAAATGTCTAAAGAATCTATTAACCAATAACTTTCCCCTTTTGAGAAGCTTTTACAAGGTGCGACACTATAAAAATCACAACCTACTCCTCAAAATGAGAAAAATGATACCTATATTGCATCTTTGTACTTCGGGTCAAAAATTATGTAAAAATCTCATATAGGGCCCATTTATGGAATTGCACTTTTGAAATAAGCACAATGTCGTTCTATGCTCAAGGAAAATTTACTGTTAAAAATGAGTGAATTCTGAGCTCTAATGGTGCTATAATCTAGGCACCAAGATTTTAGGTATTTTAGAAAAAGAGGGAGGAATTAACCATGAAATTAATGGAAGCTTAACACAAATTTAAAAAAGAAATGTATAAATTAATTTTGCCAAAGCTCTAAAGTTACTCACAAATAATTCTCCCAAGTTTCCCCCCTTTTTATGGTTTAATATTCTTAAGAATAGATGAAAATTGTGAAAATTAGACTGAGTGGGGTTATTTATTCCTTTTCTAGGTATGCTGATGCCACTTAAGCAGACACTTTTCAACTTAAGTGATCACTATTTAAGCAACCTAGTGTCACTAAAGTGAAATCTATGTGCCTGTATAGGTATTGATTAAGTGGTTCCTTGCTGCTTTAGTGGTAGGTATTTTGATTAAGAAAACCTCCCATAGGCCGACCAAATTAGTAAAGCACTGGACCGACTACTTGAATGGCCCTTTTGGTTTAGCAACCTAAAATGGTGCTTAAGAAGAGCACCAAAACTAGTTGAGACTTGGAATCTCCGACAACCCCTCGGGATCCATTTGGAATACCATATACACAAACAAACTATGCTACCCTATCAAATTTGACATTCTAAACCAATGGTGTAGTCGAAATTACCACCCGAGTTCGTTTTAATGAAAAGTGAGTCCCTTACCTATGTGTCATTTTTCTTAACTTTTGGCCAATAAACTAAAATAAGTTCAACAGTCTTGGGTCCCAAACAAACCAAGGGTATATCTAGTGTAAAATTGACATTTCAAAGGTGTTTGAACTATCAAAATATGCATATGAGATTGTTTGGCTGATGTTTTTGCTCGATAGATAATTTGAACCAGTGAAGACTTTATAATAGAGAATTGGCTCTAAAAATCAAATGAACTGCTTGTTAACCAAAATTTCAATTCCAACAAGTAATAAATAACTTGGGGAAGCTATAGGAAAGATATAAATGGTAGAAATAAGCAGAAATACAAAAAATAACCTGGATGGTCATTATAGTATCTAGTATGAATAGGTGGTACCATAGCTTGAGGGACAAGTGTGTCACATGATCGTTGTAGGAAATAAATGTTATAAATATATATGTGTATACTATAGTGTTTTATCCCTTAGATTCTTGGATTAGTGTTTTTTTTAATCTAAACATCTATGATTTCTCTAGCATAACTTGTTATATATGACTATATTGCATTTTATTTGTGTTATGTTAATGGTGATGATTATAGGATAGGTACCACATTGGTACATTATGATATAATGAGAAATTTTCTTGGGTACCATGCTAGTACATTATGATATAATGTGATAATATCATATGACAAAAGTTTGTGTACCATACCAGTACATTATGATATGGACAAGGAGGATCAGAAGGGAAGGAACGATGCATACATCTTGCATATATACATTCTTATATATGTTTGAATGTGTTGATATTTTATTTGACTTCATATATAAACCTTTTATGGTGAGTGATGAAATAGAGGTTATGAATATGCATTACGTTCCTTGTTTGAATCGAGTATGGTATACATGACTGTGAAACTCATTATAGTTTGGATGGGGCAAGATGTCTTGTGATTATAAGTACTAATAAGACTTGGGGAAAGTAACTTAAATAATTACGAGAAAGCTAAGAGCTATTCGATATGAAAGAAGGAAGGTATAGGTTGAACTAAGTGGTCAAAGTACAAATATATATGAAATATAAGTCCAAAGATAAAGAGATATAAAACATAAGTCAAAGGACAAATTCAAAAGATAAGTCAAAGAAAAAGATATATGAAATATAATTCTAATGGAAAGATATATGAAATATATGTCCAAGGAAAAAGATATATGAAATATAAGTCAAAGGACAAAGATATACAAAATATAAGTCAAAGAAAAAACATATACAAAATATAAGTCAAAGGATAAAGATATACTAAAATGTTAAATGATAGATAGGTCACAGAGATACTACAGACTAGGTTTATAATCGAAGGTTTACTAGATTTTGTGATCTTCCTTTGTTTATTATATATGTTGATTGTTTCTAACCCTGATTAACGAATAATGCTTACCATTATGTGTGGTTGTATTGATTCTATACTTACTATATCTCTTTTGAGGGATATAGTATTGGTGTAGGTTATTTGGAGTTTCTATAACAGCGAAATAGATCACTCAACAATAGCTTTAATCATTTATATTCGTTCTTACCATTTGTATCCTACATGGATATTGCATTGTGGATGTTTCTACTACTTGTCTAGTGCTCTTATATGGATTTAGGCTAGGTTCTAGGGAGTCATTTCTGGTAATATTCTACATTTACTTTACATATATGATGTATTAAGTTTATGTTTGGGGATATTTAAATAAGTAAAAGTATTATATCTTGTCTAGTCATTCGAATAGTGAATATTAAATTAACTAAGTAATTATCATTTAAACTTTTACATTTGGTTGATTCACAACATTATCAGGGTTTTTCTATCTATGGTAGGGGTAGGTAGGTGATTGGCATGACTTGTGGGTTGGGTCATGATAAAGATGGTATTAGTGTCTAGGTTACCGATCTACCAGAACAAGAGCAAGTGTTGAGTAGAGTCCCACGTATTGTTGTATTAACGTCCTTATTGAATCTATAGGATGCTATAGGTCATCCTTAAAATTATCTAACTTTTTTCCCTCCTATCATTTGTTCTAGTGTTGTATGTCGGAGTTGAGTCCAATTGATATATATTTGATTCAAATTTGTATCTCAACCATCACAATTGGGGTTTGGTGGTCCTAATTGATGTCTCTTAATGTGAAAGGGTCTACACTAAGTTCCAAATGAATAAAGTCCAGTAAGGACATAGGAAGGGGACTGCTATGCTTGCTTGATATGTTGTTAATTGTAAGTGTTGAGCCAATGATATGTTAAATATATACTATATGTATTGTTGTTTATGGTGGTATATGTTAACTTGTTTGTGATTTTTAATTCTCAATTATGATTGTTACGTGTGTAAGTTGTTGAATGGTGTGTTTCTAAGAATATTAATGGATGTAATGATCGAGTATGATCCTGAGAGTTAATTCATTTTTTTTCTTGAGCCAAGGCTCATATCTAAGTGATTTGAATTACTTCTTGTCTTCTGTCCTATCCCATATAAACTACTAAAATGTGTGACGATTGGTGAAATACTTGGAGAGTAGTGAACTAAGTAATTAAGGAGACTGACGAACTACTTGAACATGCATAAAAATAGTTTTGTATAGAAAGAACCAAATATTGGGTAAAGGAAAATTCTAGGCGGTGTTACTGAGGCAAACGTTGTAGTAGATCTTTTACCACTGTAGTTGTACCACTATAATGGATCAAAGTAGAATCCTGCCATATGCATTCCCTGTTTTTTAAGTTTTCCAACTGTTGCAAAGCCACCCTATTTTCGAAGCAATACAATGATAAAAAAAATTCATCCAACACGGATTATAAAAAAGTACGATTATTATTAAAAGGGGTGTAGCGGAAAAATTTCTGAAAGTGCAGGAAATAAAAAAAGAATATTATTTGTTACTTGCCCCAAATGAGGACAACCCAAATCCAAAATGTACTTAAAACACAAATGGGATGGGAGGTTATCTACCTAGTGGCATTAAAGCCAAGGTTGGTGACATTTAGACCCTCCTTATCTACGTTACTAAGGAAGGAGAACTCTTAGACATCCTAGGCACTTAATTTTAGGATCACCTTATCACGGAAGGTGCTTGAAAACATAACGTACATGACCTTCCATATCCTTACACACATGTGATCTCAAGAGCGATGTTTCTCTTTCTTTTTGTCTAGCTCTATTCAGTGCTCAACATAAGCTTCGGTCAAATCCACTAGGATGGTAGGGCTTGAAGGAGACAACTTTGGCTAGGATGTTTGAGTCCTCTCCATGTAACCACACAGAGAATCAAGGATAGACACCTAATTTCTAAGAATGATGGGTGTGTGCTAATGGGGAGTACCTTCATTCTCACTAACTTTGATACTCTCACCCCTTTCTCCCATCTTTTTCTTCTTCTTTCCTCCACTCAAAGTACTCCTTATAAGAGGGATATATGGTATGTCATGTTCCTCCTAGATATCATGGTCTATTAAGGAATACTCACCTAGTTGGATAGCTCCATAATCAGGAAAGGTAAGAAAATGCCCTGTGGCAACCTCTACCTAGTATAAAAGTACTACTACTCATCTATGGTCTAGCATCCATATTCATATAGATCCCATCCAGAGCGCATGCCATCACCATATCCCCAAATAACACTTTGTTAAAGGATGCATCCTCTAGGACACCATCTGCAACCAAATCTTAGCCTCGGGCAAGAAGTATGCATTTTTAGTCCCTTTCTAAACAGACCACTTCACCTCATCAGCCTTACCCTCAGGTGCTAAATACCGAGTTTCCTATCCTTAAATTTAACTCCCAAATCTTGGCCTTGTAGCTTTATTAGAGGGATCGTAACCCCTAATATCTCATTGATGGTGGTGGAATCAATGAGAATATTCTTTCCTGGATCTAAATGGTAAAGAGAGATATTGCCACTCCACCATAGGGAGTATAACATAAATAAACTAGACCCAAGACAGGTTACACTTTGTGATTAGCTCAGTTAATATCTCCTACCTGAACACTTATAGATGATCATTAAATCAATCAACCCATCCTCCACCTCATCTATCACAAACTCTTAATCATGTAGGAAATGTCTATTATGCCATCCCTCCTTATACTAGGTGTGGCAAGCAACATTAGAAAATTTGTGGTAGGTGGGTTTTTGTGTGATAATGGTCCTACAAAAACCATAAAAATAGTTAGAACCATATTGAAAAACTAGGTGAGAGAAAAAGAATTAAAATTTTAGAAAATATAGGAAACTAGGTTCACACTGCCCAGTACCACTGTAGAGTTACCATAGCGGTGGTTATTTACTGCAATAGGGATACTGTTGTAGTGGTTAAATTTCCACTACGCTGGGTTATCATCTTCAAAAAGCCAACTCCCCATTCTATTGAAGATTTTTTACTTTCTCTGTATGAGCATTGATAGGCTTTGAGGCAGTGTGAGGGAACGTTTTTACATAAAAATAAAGGTATGAAACACCCGTAATCAAGCCTGAACAAAAGAAAATTCATTGGAGAAGATTAACTCTTTTCTTCAACTCTAGCATGGTTGAAACCCATCTTGAACTACATCAATCTTGCATCTCAAATTCTATAGAAGCATTAAAAATGTAAGAGAACTAATCATGCTAGCTACTACATTTAGAAATGCCACTAAAAATCAAGTTCATCAAGTTACACCCAAACCCACACAAATTTTACGTATACTAATAAAATTCTATTATTCTATGATGGAAAATATATAAATAAGTAGTAAGGGCAAAGAAATTACCTTAAATTCATTGATGGAGGGAGATTTTGGAAAGGGAGTCGAGAGAGTTTTAATAGCAAGTAGAGAGAAATGGGGAAAAATAAAGTTTACCCCTTTAAACTATCGCAATCGCTACTGTGGTAAAATTCAATTAAAGCTAATTTAGTTCTAACTTTTCATATGTTAGGGTATCGTACCATGTTTACGTGAACATAATTGAGAATTAGCCAAAAAAATTAATATCATACACCGACTCAAGGAAAATAAGGAAATAACTATTTGGATTAGATTAGGCGGCATGGAAATAGTTGCAATTAATGGATCATGGATGTATAATAAGGTTAGCATATATAAGTAATCCTTCTACTGTCACATTTAAAGTCCATCGAACATTCATGCAATTGACCGGACCTCAGTCTTAAGGCTATTCAAGATGAAAAATAGGTAAATTGGTATATAATAACAACCCAAGCCATCAGTATGTGTAAAAATGCCCCAAAAATAATTTACAATAAATAATAAACTTAAAATGAACCAAGAAAAATTTAAATCAGGGACAAAATTAGGGCCTAAGGCAATTTGGACCAAGAGGCCCAATAAATGGTTGGGTTGGACTGGGGAAAATCGTTGTAGTGGTTTGATAACTACTGCAGTAGTAAAATTTCCACTACTGCGGTAATAGGCAGTGTGCTAGCCGAGGGAATTTTAAAACCCCTCTTTTTTTTATTTGCCTAGGTCGCCCTTTTCCTATAAAAATACTCTAAAAAAATCCTAACTCCCCAGCCATGAAATTTAAAAGGCTAAGGTTCATGAGAGTAGTTTTGAGGCACACCCGAAGAGAGCTTGCCATGGGAATACATCTAGCAGCATGCAGGACAACTCACTCTTCTCTGCAGTAGTATATTTTATCTACGAGGTAAGCTAGTGTTTCAATTGTGGCTACTAGACTTAGGCTAGATAAAATTTATATTAATATTAATGTTGGGAGTATCTTGAATTAGTCCTTCGGGCAATAAGTTGACGGTTGGACTAAAAAATCAGTTAGGGTTATCATAATGGTATGACCACAAGTTATGATAATATGTTAATTGTTATGGGGAACAAATGAAGAGTTAGAATGAATATGAATAGTCTATTACCTTTCCAGGATTTAATATTGGGAAGAGTTGAATTCAATAATATGAAATTACAAGGTAGGTACCTAAGGGAAGTCAATTAATTCTAACGTATTAAAGATTGGGTTTCTATTTAAAAAGAGCAATTAAAATATCAAATATGGTAAATTGGGGGATGGAAATTAGCATAACTAAACCAAAAGATTGATGACTGTGCATAAAAATAGAAATAATGTGAAATTGGGATAGAATCTCCGATATGAGATGTTAAAATAAGAATAGAGGGTAATGAGAATGAACGGGTATTTTAGAATGAATGGGAGCTACCGCAACACAAAAGGACATGAGTCACATGATGGTTGACGAAAATATATGTTATAAATATTTACGTGTATACTATAGTGGTATAGCACTTAGATTCTTGGCTTTGTGATTGTTGCTATTTAAACATCTAAAATTGCTTGAAGAATGTGTGCCACTCTAGTACATTATGATATAATGGGAGATTGGATTGGGTACCACACTAGTTCAATAAGATATGATGTGACAATGGGCTAGGTACCAGATCGGTACATTATTTTATGGATGAGAATAATGAAAAGGAGAGAATATGATGAACATATATAGGATACATACATTATTTCATACGTTTGAATGTATTTAAATTTCATGCGCCTTCATATATGCACTTGTTGTGATAAATGATGAAAGTGTATGGTTCCTTGTGAGAACCGCGTATGGTATGAAATGACTATGAAACTCATGGTAATTATTGATATGGTATTGCTACATCATATGATTATAAGTCCTGAGAAAACTTAGGGGAAGTCACATAAAGAATTGTGAGGATGATAACGGCGAGTTGGTATGAAGCAAGAAAGGTATAGGTTAGACTAAGCGGTCAAAGTACCAATATATACAAAATATTAGTCCAAGTACAAAGAGATACAAAATATAAGTCAAAGGATAAAGATATATGAAGTTTAAGTCAAAGAAAAAAAATATATGAAATATAAAGGACAAACATATACAAAATATAAGTCAAGGGAAAAATACATATTAAATATAATACAAAGGATAAGGATATATGAAATATAAGTCAAAGGACTAAGATATACTAAATATATTTCAAAAGGCAAACATATACAAAAGTGTTAATTGAAAGATAGGTTGCAAAAATGCTTAACGGTGTGTTGAGAATTCTATAACTATTGAGTTAGAATTGAAACATTACTTGATGTTGTGATCTTACCATATTTGTTGTTGATGTTTATTATTTGTAACCCTAGTTTGCTGATGATGCTTACCACTATAGGTGGCTATACTGATGCTATACTTACCATACCCCTACTCGGTGGTCTGGCCATAGTGCAGGTCTATTGTACTTTCTATAGCAGTGATGCTGATCACTCAGCAGAAGCTCCCACCATTTCTATCCTACGTGGATGCTATGTTGTGGATGTTATTTCTCTTTATCTAGTCCTCTTATACTAGTATAGTCTAGGTTCTGGGGAGTTATATGGTTATATTCTATATTTACTTTTCGTATATGATGTATTAAAGATAAGTTTGGGGAGAATTAAAAAAGTAAAAGTATTATAACATAGTTATTTATTCAAATGGTGAATATTAAAGTAACTAACTAAGTATCATATGAACTTCTTCATTTAGTTAACCCACAAGATTATCAGGATTCTCCTATTTGGGGGAGGTGTAGCTAATTTTCCGACACGACTCGATAGGTTGGGTCATGACAAGGGAAACGACTACCTATACTAGGGATTCTAGAGTATAGTCCTATTATAAGGATCCTAACGAAAGTCAAGAATCCTAGAATGAAAAGATAATCTGAAAAACATCATATATACCCGTACCCTACATGCACTTTATACAAAGCACGATTTCATAGAGCAAAATCTAGATGAAAGTCTACCATAGCCTACCTTAGAGTCGAACAACAACCCCAAATCACCCATGATCTCCTCATCCCCTCAACTCAACCTCAGAAAGCTGCCACAATATCATAATCAAAATTTATACATCATTATGAGTAAAATGATACCCACATTGCAATAATACACTCTATAAAATATTGGGTCAAGATGAGCTCGTGGAACCTAGTAATTGAATTAAGAAATTACACCCATAAAAAGTACCCTCGAAAAATAATAAAACATGCTAAAAATTTGAGCATAATAGAGCTTAAATCAAGGATTAAAACAACCTAAAATTCTCAAGAAAAAAAACTCCAAAATAAAGAATCAAATGGATTTTGTGAGGAATAAGGCATGGAATTAACAAGAAATAACCAATGATGATAAATTAATGTACCTTAGTTTAATGGGATTATATACCAACAATTTGTATGCTCCAAATATCAAGAATGGTGGAGTAGGAGTTAGAAATAAATGGAACTCAAAAATATAAATTTTATTAAAGTGCCAATACTAAACACTAAGAAAACCAATTTGTCGCTAAGGTAAAGGATGTTGACATCATCAACATTAGCTAAGGAAACTACCCAACCAATAAGAAGGATCTATTTAGGTGACAAAAGAGTCTATAAGGTGGCTTCACCTAAGTGACAGAAGGGTCAATAAGGTGGCTACACCAGATGCTTTATACCATATTCTTCAGCCAAGTTTAAAAAATCTAAAAGGATGTTTAGGATTCATTTAGAACCCCATGAATGAAAACAAACTATGCCAACCAAAAATTCCCTTTGGAATCAACAGAAACATCAAAGTTTCCAATAGATATTGCTTTTAAAGAATGAGGTCCCTACACCAACTATTCCATTTTTACCAAAATCAACCCAATAGCCCAAATTGACCCTAACAATCTCGAGATCCAAACCAAATATCCCCCTAGACTAAAATCCATATTTCAAAGCTAATAAAACTATCAAAATTTTTATTTGAAGTTGTATAATAGCTATTTGGATAAACACTAATTTGTCAACTTTAAAAGCTCTAAAACAGGAAAATGGGCTTTAAACCCTAATAAACTACCCAAAATCTGAACCATCAATCCTAAAAAGTCTTAAATGACTTGAAACAAAAAAATCAAAATAATGGGAATGCATGAAAATTTAGAAATTGACCAACAAGGTCATACATATTTTGGAGAGAATTTCTAATAAATCATTTTCAGTTAGATAACTTTTAGCTTATATTAAAAAATTTCTAATGAGATCCACAGAGAAATTTTTAGATAGTAAGAACTTACTCTTAGTGCACCTTTATGAAGATCAATTATTGAGAAAATCATATTGAATATGAATAAAATGAGGTCTCGAATTTAAATTCCAATAGAGATAAAATAATATTTGGTGATTCTTCATATCTATCTTAACCTTGATAGACAGAGTTACCTTACATATTTTATTTTTGGAAGGTAAAGATATACCATGAATTTAGTTGCATTACATGAAAGCTAGTTTGAACACCCTGATTATCCAAAAAAAATTCTTTGAGAAAGAGTTTGATTGAGTGTTTATGAGAAAGTAGAAAGAAATAAAATACAACCTATTATTGTAATGAACTTCAAGGGAACTTCTTATATGAAGAGAAACCTTACCCGGTTACGTGATTATTTATTATCTCATATTAGTTTTAGATTCCCTATCACACTAATATAATTATTGCCATGAAACTTCAATAAACATCCTTACTTATCTAATGCATCAGTTTTTTTAGCCATATTTTATTTCGAATGGATAGCCCCAATAGAATATTATAAGATGGCAAATCAAGATCTTTAAATTTTGAAAGAAGTTCTCAATTATTTATCTCAGGATAATAAAGATCTTCGATGTAGAATAATAGGTTAAATCCATTGTAGAGAGTTGCTGCACTACTATTTATACCAAAGCTACTTGATTGTTTCTACATACAACCCAATAAAAATTGTTAAGTTGTTATAGTTTTTGTTATATATATTTTTGGATTTCACTTGCTTATGGTTGATCATTTGACAATTCTTACATAAGTTGATGAAAATATCTTAATATTTTCAGAAATTTATTCATGGATCACTCTGTATGCATTATCCCAAATCGGTTAGTGGAGATAAGTGTGAGGGAAGTTACTAATGATTAGAACACACCCCAACACTAATAATTTTAAAAGAAAAAGATATGGTGGTTTTATTTTAACTTCTAGGGTTCCTCTATTAAATGGAAAAAGATGCATCATCCTAGTTTCATGAAAAAGAGAAGATTTTTTGTTTCTTTTTATCTTCTAAAATAGACATACACAAAAGGAAGACATTTAGTTTGTGGATTAAAGCTTTGTTTCCAAGAGATATACATCAAATTTGGGATGATTATTTAGGTAGTAAGATGAATGGTTTCCATTGATTTTTAAGTTACACAATTTGTTGTTCTCACTCCGATATTAGTTTATCTTACATTGGCATCAAAGCAATGTGAGTGATTTTCTCTATTTGCATCTTCTCTTAAAGATTATTTTTTTATGAGACATATACTACAATATTGTGTAACAGTAAAGTTGGTTTTACTTTAAAGTCTCAACGAAGGGAAATACTTTTTTTTGTATATATGTAAAAAAATGAGAATTCAATTGAATGTAAATCTAGCCATCAATGTCACTCACAAACTCTAGCCATCAATATATAATATTGATAATGGAATAAAGAAGGGAGATGACATAAATTTTTATATAATAACCCTTTTCATCATTATGGATAAATCTAGCATGCCAAAATTTGGAATACGGTTTTCCCAAATTAAAAGTTAGAAATCTCAAGTTAGGGTAGCCTTGGATGAAATCTAAGCGTGGTAAAGTCTTGGGTAATTCGAGAATGGATTAGTTAAAGCTTAATTAATTTGAGGTGAATTTATGATATCTTAGATAATAAATAATCCATAGCAACTTTTGGAAATAAATTCATATGAGTAGAACTCTTGATATCAAATTTAATGTAATTTGGTTAGTTTAGGATGTCAAATTTGGGGATGTGTTGTAAAAATGGAAAAATTGAGAAAAATTTCGGGTTTCTGTCTCACATACCCTACTATAGCAAGTGAAAGGCTGCTACAACCATACCACTATAGTAGGAATATATCTGCTATAGCGAGAGTTAGTTTCTGTCACTCCTACCATAATAGGTATATCTAGCTATTGCAATGCCTCTATAGCAGGATAGAGCCACTATAGCGAGATATGTGCTGATTATTATAAAAAATAGAGTAAACATATTAATTTGATTCCACATTTGTCTAAGGACTGAGGGAGATAATTTTAGGCAATTTTCCTTAATGTTCTTTGTTAAGGTAAGTTAATCCATTCCATTTACTAGTTTTTTGATTATTAATCCTTAGAAGGACTAATTTTTG
>NC_061111.1:119147268-119264958 GCF_002878395.1 Capsicum annuum | reverse complement strand
ACTTCTTATATTTGGTTCTTTGAGTGAACTAGAGTTACTATCAATATTATTGTTGTTGTTGAATTGGATTCTTAAATGGTCTAAGATGAACGTACAAGTTATTAGGGTTCTAATCATTAATATTATTATCATTGAATTAGATCTTGGAGTGATCCGAGCTAAACTTACAAGTGATTAGATTATCTCCTTTTTGTTGTATATTTACTTATGTATTTTGAGGTAACGTATAATCTATTGTGAATGAGTCATGGTTTGTTGACTTGGTTAATGTGGTAGTCATAGTTTTGACTTGGGTTGTTGTCTTTATTGACTTGAACTTGATTGAATTTTGTGGTTTTTTTTGTAAAGGTCTAATGTCAGTAATTTAAGTAAAGTTATATGGTAGATATTTATGGTTGTTCTTATTTACTAAGTTATATTTACTTGTTGACATTTCTTATTTTAGGTTGGTCGATGACCCTATGAATACACAGTGTTTTTTGTGTATTGATACTATATGTGCTCTACTTTTTTATGAGTAGAGAATATTTTACAATGACTGTATTGAGACATCAAATTTCGAGTAGGCTGCATTTCGACTCAAGGGTGAGCTATATCTTCCGAGCAACTATGAGTCCTCTACTTAGTTTTTGTTCATTTGTTTTGGACATAGGTATTTTTCTCTCTGTTTTGGATTGAACCAATTTATTGACAATTATAGTGTCTTGGTACAATTACTATGTTCCTGGGGTTTTTTGACACCTAATTTTTGCCCTCCACAACTACGTTTAATCTCGGGTTTCTTCGATTTTCAAATAAAATCACAACAAGTATTTTTTCAAAATAAACGCATTTTAAAATATGCATTTGGGTTAAATTTATCATTCAAGTGATAATTATATATTGTCGTATTTGCATATACGGGATTGTATAAATGATGTCATTTAAATGAACATTTTTATCAAAATTAGACTTTAAATTAAGGATTATTTGAAAAATAAATTTAATAATTAAAGTCTTGATCCAAATATATTTGTCTTAAAAGATAATTTATTTGAATAAATATGTGTTTGATTTTATTGAATCCAGAAGGTCGGGGTTAAATGCGGTATTAGTTCAGTCTGAATTTTGATTTAATTGAGCCAATCTATTAAATTTGGTAATAATTGAAATCAAATTGGCTATAATTGCGATGCAATTGGCCAATTGATTTTTAATTGACCTAAAATTAAATGAATTGGCCAAATCCCCAAATAAAACCCAAAATTCCCAATTACTAGCCCAATAAAATAACCCGGACCACACCCTTATTCTCTTAAATAGCAAAACAACACCAATATCAACCTCACCAAACAACACGGTCTCAATCACAAAAACACAACCTTATACCCAATCTCTAACATAAAAACAACCAAAAATGGCGTACAACTCCATAAAATGAATGACCTCAACCCGAATCTAATCGAACCCGACCCTACCAGCTCAAACCCCACCCAAAATCAACCATTTCGCAGCCCTCTTCATGTGTCTCATGTGAGAAAACCCTCAAAGCTTCCAGAATTCGATGAGTTGTCCCCCCCAATGGCTCAACCCCATGTTTCTCGCGATAATAGGTACTATTTCATACACTTTTGGAGGATTTTCATTGATTTAGGGGTGTATTGCGTAGGCCATCGAGATAATGGCTCAACCGTATATGAAGGCCATCGAGAGAGGACCCTCATTCTTGTGACTATAAAAAGCTCATTCATTGAGCTGAAAAAGTAGAGGGGGGACGGAGAGATTCTAGGGTTTGAAAATAATTCGAGAAATTAGGCTAAGATTTTTTTTTGGTTTTTGAAAGAGGGTGAAAAAGCTCATTCAATGAGCTGAAAAGAGGGATTTTTCTTTATTCTTCTCTTTTGGGTTTGAAAGTTCTTATTTTCAACATTTGAAGGGAAATTTCTTTTAAGAGAGAGGTATTTGAAAGGAGGAAAAAACTAAGAGAGGTGGAAGGAAAAATTTTGAGAATGAGCAATTCCTTTGGTAAAGTATTCTAGTTTCCCTTCTTCTTCTTTTGAAACTTGCTCGTTTAAAAGGAAGCCCTGAAGGTTCGTCGACTGGTCGTAACTTCTGAATTGATAACGACATTATTCTCTGGTGGTGATCGAGATTTCATCAAGAGCTTGAGTCCCGTTTTGCTGACCCGAAGCAGGTAACTCGTCGTTCCATTTAGTTTTGTTTAATTTCTGCCTGATCCCTCCATTACGTAAATATAACAATGTTTGCAATAATTTTCTGGGATAGAATTGCTTGCTATAGGAAGCCTTATAGGCCATAGGACCTTGTATGAAATAATTTGCAGTGGTTTCATCTGTTTTATTTGATTGCCATTCGGGATTCATGTTCAAACGATCTGATTAGTGTATGATGAAAAATGTTTTATGAAATTTCTCGTTCTAATCACCGCTCTTAGGTACTGCGTAAAACAGTTGTGTATGTGCTCTATATTTTTGGAGGAAAATATTTGCCTATTATGTTATTGCTAGAACTGATGGTTTATGTATCATATGTACTTGATATTATTCATTTATGGAATGTATGTTATAGGATTTTCATGCTTATACACCGTATACTCTACAAGATTCCATAATATGATAAAGGATTTTCATGTTTATACACCATATAATCTACAAGATATGCTTATCCGAATGTTTCAATTTGAGTAAAAGTCCAGTGACCCACTTCTAGTAAAAGGATAGGTCCATAAAATTAGAAGCTCGACAAGATGATGGGTTCAAATGATTTTGCATCTTCTTTAGAATTTGTTCTTAGGAGCCTCATTTGTGACACTTCTTTATTAAAGTTAAATAAAAGAAGTCTTTTCTATTTATAGTGTGTATTCCCTTACTTTACCTATTTCGATATAAGTTTAACACGTACACTTGTAGTTCTTAGTTGAAAACTGATTCTAAAACTAGGTTTTCCTAAGTCATCACTAACTCATATTATCTTGTATACCACCTGTATGAAACTTTTAGTATCCTATTCATTTGTCTGTTCAATACACCTCTTGTTACATCATTCTTATTGTTGTTGGGTAAGAAAGCATTTTTAGTTGAATTACTCCTTCCCCCCTTTCTGATTAATTTCAGTACCTAAGGTTAAGAGTTTTGCATCCGTTTAAACACAAAATCTCATTCACATTTTTTTAAAGCCATCTTCTTTTTTGTGTTATCGTTTGCTAGAAAAAATCAATAGGGTAAATGTTGTTTGTGGGCTATATGTGTGGTGACATGCCTAATTAATGTGATTATTCTGTGGGAGAAGTTCTGTTTTAGTTGTTTCCCGATTCCTTCCAACTCTTTGTTGCTACCTTGAGTTTTAGTAATAGAATATATAATCAACCTCTACTAACATCGATTTTTTAAAAAATTGCTCCTGTTTTCAATCACTATGTATGCGTGAAGTCTATTCATTTCTCTTGAAATTTTATATTTTGGACGACCACGAATTCCTTTCCTTCTATTGATCTATCATACTATTTATTTGTGTGGCGTTTGGTGCTATGAACACGTATTAATCTCCTTTATCTCTTTCCTTGCATGTGAATCTGCTTAGAGTCCGGATGGACTCCTTTCCCTTGCATCTATTAATGGGTCACCGAGGACTACCATGTCTATCGAGTCAGGCCCGAATAAAAGCCTAAAGTTGAGCATGTAAATATGGATACGAGAAGTCGAAAGAAGAACAAATGGATTAAAGTCCTATCATTTGAAGCGGCTATAAGACCCCAAAGTCTCATGTTTTATTTTTGTTTATTTACTTATTGTCGTCTTCATTTATTTATTCATTTATTTCCTTATTTATTCATTTGGACCTCGAAGCCAAAGTTGCACTTAATACATAAGAAGAGAGACTCGAGCTAAAGGCTCAAAAACATAAAATTAGGACAAGTGGAAGACGGGCTGAAAGCCCAATATCTATATTAGAACAGGGTTGTCGATTTGGGCCTAATGGCTCAAGTCCTTCTGCTTCTACCCTTTCCCTTTTACTTTTGTTAATTTGTTTTGTGTTCTCTTGCGAACCTAGTTAAAATCCCTAACTAAGTCGCTAAAAACTGGTTTTGGATAAACCTTAAAAATATTTCCTAAACAAATTACTTTTTCCAACAAATCAATATTTTTTCAAAGTTAGTCAAAAGCGTTTTCAAACAGATCGGATAACCGCAAGTTGGCGGAACGTTTTAGGTGCCTAACCCCTTCCTTAAATGTGAATAGGAACCACTTATTCAGACTCTCTAACTTAAACGATTTCCATGTTTTGAATCGTCTAAGTAAAATACGAAAGGTTTCTAAATTCCTTTTCAAAATTAAGTGGTGACTCTCTTAAAGTCAAAATTTCTCCGTAAAACAGAAATGGCGAGTCTGCTAGGGATTTTTTTGAACTAGGTTCTAACCAAATGTTTGATTTCGTCTTTTGATTAACTGTTTATGTGTTTATGTGTTTTGATTCTCTAAAGTTTAATTATCACATTTCATGGCATACATTATTTGAACTGTTTTGGGGTTTCATAGGTATCTTGGCCCCTATTGATCAATTCCAAAAATGTGTTGGAAATACAAACAGTTTATTAGCACGTGAGTCATCTGATGGATGTTTCTATTTTCAAACTAAATTTGTCCGCTTGAGAACCCGTGGTCAAACCCACTCTAGATACCTAGGATAGAGCGAAACCAAAACCCTATCTTTTAGGCATGAGCCTAGGATGACTCAATACTCGAGCGGGGTATTGGGCCCATTAGAAAAAATTTCCTACGTCTATTGATCCCGAGTCAATCACAGATGAATCATACTTATGTGTTGGAAAAATATATGCTTGTCCAAATTCAATCCATTACTCTTTGGGGTCGGGGAAAGGCTTATCCTTGTCTTCTTTTATGTAGATATAACTCAATTTCATTCTCGTTAAAAGTTCAAGATGGTTACCAAACCTGACGATTACCTAAAATTCTTATGGGATTACATTGGTCCAGATGAGAGAAAAATTATTAGGACACACATCAGGCACCTGCCTTCGTTGATTGAAATGGACGCTCGGCCCTAAATGATCCACGTGCTTATGACTTTTTGGGATGATCAGAATATAGTGTTTCGCTTCGGGGATGTGGAATTGACTCCTACCATCGAAGAACTGTTAATTTGCTATAAGAGTATTGAAATGTGTTTCAAGAGAAAGGAAAAACCTGATAAGAACATTTTAGTTCCTGCCGTGTGGGACCGTCAAACAATCAAAGAGGCATTTTTAACTGATGACGATACCTGGCTAGGGGAACGTGATGGAGAAAATATCATTTTTAAAGATTTGTATCATCGGTTTGGATGATTCAATGAATTCCAAAAATTTGGACATAAATTTGAATCCGTAGCAAAATAGAAGGAGATGAGAGCCTTTGCATTTATGGTAGGTCTACTCGGAACCATGGTGTTGCCATAGGGCGAAGATGGCACAATTCGTCCAAGGGTTGTTACGGTGGCTCATGCACTTTTCTTTGGAGTAGATTCTGATTCTAATAAGGTATTCCACAATTTAGCTCCCATGATTGTCGCCGACGTATATCGAGCCTTGGGAAGGTGTCAAGTCGAAAATCGTTTCTTTCAAGGTTGCAACATCATATTACAATGGCGGATGATGAAGCATTTGGTAAAAGATTTGAGAACAGTACAACCTAATCATAAAACAAGGGTGGATATACTGGCTTCGCACGACATGTGATTATTTCTACACAATTTTAAAAGGGAAGCATCTCACGAATTTTGGTTTAATACTTTTGGGGAAGTAAGAGATGATGATGTGCAATGGTCCATTAACTCTCTTCGTTCAAGGAATTACACCATTTAAGGGAGCAAGTGGCCTTTCCTATTGCTTCCCGATCTCAGGGGGACCTGTCCCTACAATCCTGGCAGAGTTTTGAGGCAATTCGAGATCAAGAAGGAGGCACCACAAATAGATTCCATGCTTAGGTTTTTCACCGAATACGATGAAAGTGAGTCTCCATTCAAAGATGGCATGATAAATGGATGGATAGTAAGAAGGTGGACGAAATTAACTTTCCGTATAGAGCATGACCCTGAAGTCAGCGACACTTACAAAGAGTGGTTGAAAAAGAGTCTCGCCAGAGCATTGATTCCGAGACGAAATGTGCCCACTCGGGTTGTGGATGTAGAATCCAAGCATCAAATTCGACTCCACAGGCTACAAGATGAGTTCCAAAAAAGCAAAATCGCGCACTGGCAGATACACATAGAGGATGCTTTAACCATATTTATGTTGAGGGAAGAGTTGAAAGAGCTAGGCAAGAAGCTGATGATTCCAGGCAATGTCTAATCGATTTGGATAATAGCATGGCCTCCCAACTTGATAGTATAGGGAAAATGACTTATGATAGCAAGGAACAATTATGCGGGAGTCAACTTATGATCAATAGGTATCAAATAGCATAGGAAGTAAACAAGGCAAACAAGGCAAAGGCAGACGAAGTAACCCCCGGCATCTAGTTATTCTATTTCCCCTGCGCGGGAACTTATCTTCTTTCATGTTATTTCCCTTTTTTCCTAAAGATTGTATCCCCCTTTCCTTATCTTTTGTAGGAATTTATGCCCTTTTCTGTGTCAATATAAGTTGGGGGATAATGGATTGACTTTAAGGAAGCATATATCATCTTCAAAATTGTTAGGCCTGAACCCTTGGATCAAAAAGGGTCACCCCAGTTAGGATACACATTATTATGATTATTTGTGTAATATAATTGTCTTGTGTGCTTGTGTGTGTTTTGTTGGATCAAAGGCAAGTTTATCCACTATGCTCCTATGGATGAATTTCCTATGACTCAAACAACTCTATGTGGTTATTTCCTGTCAAATATTTTGCATTACTTATCATATACGGAAACTAACACATCTGCCTTTGAGTTGTTTTACTTTACAGATAATATAAATTACTCCGTGTTGATATAAGATGGTACAACATCCATACTTCACTCGATCAAAAGCATAAAAAATCACATCCTCTGACTATCATTCAAAAATGACAGAAAATGGCAAAGAAAGCGCACTGACTATCCGAGACAATGTGATAGCGGAACAGAATGAGATGATTGCGGAACTTGCAAGAAAGTTGGAAATGCTTCAGGAAGAAATAAATCGCACTCAAAATTTTGATAACTTTGCCATCACAGTCAATGCTCCCACTCTGAGATGACACGGGACTCCACTCCAAATTTCTCCCCTCAGCACCCCTACTCTTGGGGATCATCCAAATAACGTATCACCCCTCTCTGCTCCTCCATTTGTCAAAAATACCAATCATGAAAATAACCCAGACACCTACCATCCGCAAAATCCCTCTCTAACCCCACAGAACCCGTCCCCAAATCCATTCCCAAATCCTCAAAAAACATTTTCAAATCAACAAAATGCATTCCAAAATCCATAAGATTCACTCTCAAACCCACAAAATACATCAAACCTACCTTCGAATCCCCCAAATTCATTTCCAAATCTACAAAATCCTTCTCAAATTCTGCCACACTACTTGCAAAGTCCATAGAACCTTCCCAATTTCCAAAACGTCCTCCCTACTTACCAACCAAATTCCTTTCATCCACAAAATCAAGCCTCCCTTTCAAATCTCCCTCAGGCCATCGTATCCCATGCTATCTATGAACCTCTTCCTAATCTCAAGATGAACCATTACGAGGAGAAGGAGAAAGAGTAGAGGACCGAGCGTGAAAGGAATTTGCTAGCTATGAAGGAAGAGATCATAAGCATTAACTAGTCTAATGGAGCCAGGGACCACGACAGTTTGGGGTATGACAATTTATTTGTTCACCTTAGAGTAGACCTACCAGATAGTTACAAAGTCCCTAAGTTTGAAATATTTGATGGTACCGAAAATCCAATGGCCCATCTGAGAAGGTACTGTGAGCAACTGGTAGGGATAGGGAAAAATGAGGCATTGTTGATACGCCTATTCAGTCGAATTTTAAGCGGTGAAACCTTAGAATGGTTCATATCGCAGGAGCCAACATTAGCCAAGGGTTTCCTTGACAAGTTCACATTCAACATTGAAATAGTCCGTGATCGATATTTACTAGTTTGGATCAAACAGAGGAATGATGAGAGTTTTTGAGACAATACTTTTTGTTGAAGAAAAGAAGCTGCCAAAGTGCAACCCCTCATGTTCGAGGACAAAATGGTATCCATGTTCTCTTGCGAGCAAGAAGGAGAATATTATACCAGGATGGTGTCAGCTATTAGGGCAACTTTTGCGGATTTGGTAAAAATTGGAGAATTATTGGAAGAAGGTATTCGGATAGGAAAAATTGCAAAGAACCAGGCATTGTCTGGGGCTTCCATGTTTTCGAAGAAGAAAAAGGAAGATGTAGGTACAATTTCTGCTAATCCTGTTACAAAAACAAAAAGGAAGAACAACTCTAGGAATGTTTTCTCTTCTCTACCATCACAAAGCCTTCAACATGTATTCTATGCCCACCCCCAATACCAAGCTCCATAGCCAAATATCTCCCCCAATACCAAGCTCCACTCCCAGACCTCCAATCCTCATACCAAGCTCCACAGCCAAATATCTTTCCCCAATACCCAATTCCACACCCAAAATATCAGTCTCATTTCGAATCTACTTCTCCCAATAACTAAATAAATACCCAAGCGCTTCCAAATTATCACCAAGTACCTCTTCCTAAAAATCAAAGCCATTATAACCCCCCATATCCAAACCACAAAAAGAAACCTCACCAAAACTTTACCCCACTAAATGAAAGCCGCATCCAATTATTTGAGAGATTGAAGAATTCTGGTCATTTGCAACCAATACAGCTAAGGCCTGTCAATCCCAACTCACAATTTTTTAATGTAAGTCAACATTGTGCCTATCATTCAGGAGTAGTGGGGCACAGTACTGAGGATTGTATCTACCTGAAACATAGGATCCAGGATTTAATCGATCATAAGGTCATTATGCTCTAGGAATCTACACCAACTATTAACAGTAATACATTGCCTAATCATGGGGGAACTATAGTTAATATGAATGAAATCGAGGGTGAATGGGTGTCCGGCAAGATCATTACTAAGGTGAACTCTAAAAACCCAAAAGGGCAGAAGAGGTAGGAAAGCTAGAGAGGGTCATGACTACCTTAAGTATCAATGAGAAAGCCCCGTTTATAGTGATGATGGCTCCAAGTCAAGTGCACCCTCCCCCATCAAGGAAGGAATTCATTGTACAGACCGATGCTGCCTAAGGGATGACGCAGTCAAGACGATGCTATATCCCTAAGAAATTGACGAACAAAAAGAATTCATAGAAAAGGCCAATCACTGAAGGAGAGGATGACGAATTTTGGAGGCATATGAAACCAAAAGATTACTCAATTGTAAAACATTTAGAGAAAACACCAGCCCAAATCTCCATTTTGGCACTATTAATAAGTTCGCAATATCACCGACAAACTTTATTGAAGGTCTTGGATGAAGCGTATGTTCCCGCCGGAACGAGTGTTGAGAACCTGGCTGCGATGATAGGTAATATTGTAGGGAATCATCACATATCATTCAGTGATAAAGAGTTGCCGTTTGAAGGAGCGATGCACAATAAAGCCCTACGTTGGTTCAAATGGGCTATAATCTGGGGAAAATTTCTCAAAGCCACATTAATGTGAGAGCATTCGATAGAGGGCAGAGAGATACCATAGGAGAAATTGATTTGTACCTCCAAATGGGACCTGCTGAGCTCAAAACTAAGTTTTATGTTATGGATATCCATCATAGCTACAACTTGCTCTTGGAAAGACCATGAATACATGGTGCAAAGCAGTTTCGTCACCCCTTCATCAATTATTGAAGTTCATTTGGGAGGATCATGAAGTAGTCATCCAAGGAGAAGAAAGTCAAGCGGATCATCCTAATGGTTATGTTCCGGTAATTGAAGATGTTCAAAAAGGTAGTAGTTTCTATACAATGGAAATTGTAAATGCTGTGGACATGGATTCAATGTCAAAAGTGCCAATGTCTTCTGTCTACAAAATGATTACGATGGTGATGTTAAGAAATGGGTTTGAACCTAGTCGAGGTTTGGGTAAGGATCTACAAGGAATTATTGAGCCTATTGTGATCCCAGAGAATGGCTCTAAGTGTGGGTTAGGATATCATCCTACCAAGAAGGATAGGGTTGAGGATGAGTCAGAGAAGAGTCTGTTTAGGCCCTTGCCACTCCTATTCTAGTCATTTCCTGTATGAGAGGTGTTAGATGATGATGGTATTGGGGTAGGATAGGAGATTTTTTTGAGGGATGAAATGTTTTACCAGAAGATTTCCCAAAGTTCAGTGGGGTAAAGTAGATTATGCCAGGGTAGGCCTTACAAAACTGGACCTCTACTCTACTCATAACCCGTCGCCCGTTGTAGTAGATAAAAGGGCAATTACTAATAGTTTTAAAATCGGTGATGATCCGAAGGAGGCCATGCGATCCACCTTTTATATCTCAGAACTTTTTTTTTCGTATTTTACTGCTTTAAAAAGGCATGGACTTGTGTTTCCGCAAGTTATGAGCCATGGTTTTGTAATTATCTCTCAAATTTTAATGAAAAGGCCTTCATTTATTTAGGAAATTCTGTTATTTCTAAAATACTCCTAGTCATATATTTTGTTATTATCTTGTTATCCTTTAACTTGGTTTGTTTGTCCTACAGTAACAGCAGCTTGAAATCTGTTAATATCATGTCATGTCAAAGTTTAAACAAACAAAATGAAGGGAACGCTGATGATTGGAAGGACGGTGATGAGGAATAATTAGTTAAAGATATGGAGGAGTTTGATAATCGAGAAAAACCCAACATGAAGAAAACTGAAACAGTCAACCTGAGAGGTCACGATGAAATCAAGGAGACAAGTGTCAGTGTCCACTTGGTGGAAGCACAAAAGAGAGAGCTCATTCACCTATTGTGGTAGTATATTGATGTGTTTGCTTGGCCCTATGATGATATACCGGGATTAAGCACCAGTATTGTGTCGCATAAGTTGCCGATAAATTTTGAGTTTTATCCAATCAAGCAAAAAATGCAGAAATTCAAGCCAAATTTAAGTCTAAAGATCAAGGAAGAAGTGACAAAACAAATCCAGTCTAAGGTTGTGGAGGTCACAAAATATCCAACGTGGTTGGCCAATATCGTCCCTGTGCCGAAGAAGGACGGCAAGATTTGAATTTGTATTGACTATAGAGACTTGAATAGAGCCAGTCCTAAAGATAATTTTCCATTGCCCAGCATCCATGTCCTCATCGATAACTGTGCAAAGCATGAAATACAGTCATTCATTGATTTTTTTGTCGGGTATCATCAGATATTGATGGATGAGGAAGATGTAGAAAAAATGGCTTTTATTACGTCCTGGGGTGTTAATCATTACAGGGTAATACTGTTTGGTCTCAAGAATATGGGTGAAACATATATGAGGGCTATGATGACAATTTTCCATGATATGATCCATACAGAGATTGAGGTGTACGTGGATGATTTAATTATCAAATCCCGCGAGAGTTTGAATCATCTGATTCATTTGGAGAAATTCTTCAACAGATTAAGAAAGTACAGTTTGAAGTTAAATCCTGCTAAGTGTGCTTTTGGTGTGCCATCAGGGAAGTTGCTGGGGTTCATAGTCAACAGAAAAGGCATGGAACTAGACCCATCCAAAATCAAGACAATTTAGGACTTTTCATTACCGAGGACCAAAAAGGAAGTTATGAGTTTCATGGTTCATTTGAATTACATTTGTAGATTCATCGCTTAATTGATAGTCATATGCATTGAATGAGTGGACAGAAGAATGTCAGAAATCTTTTGACCGCATCAAGGAATACCTGTTACACCGCTGGTTTTGGTTCTACCAAGAGAAGGAATTCCATTACTGCTTTACCTGTCAGTCTCAAAAAATGCTTTTGGATGTGTCCTCGGGAAACATGATGAGACCGGTAGGAAAGAGAAAGCCATTTACTACTTGAGTAAAAAATTCACACCATATGAAGCTCGTTACACTCTTATAGAAAGGACATGTTGTGCTTTGACTTGGATAGCACAAAAGTTGAGGTATTATCTGTTGTCCTACACAATATACCTCATCTCGAGAATGGATCCGTTAAAGTATATATTTCAGAAGGCCATGTCTACAGGAAAACTAGCCAAGTGGCAAATGTTGCTGAGTGAGTTTGACATTGTGTACGTAATCCAAAAGCCAATCAAGGGGCAATCCTTAGCGGATTATTTGGAAGAAAATCCAGTTGATGAGGAATACTAGTCATTTCAAACTTACTTTCCAGATGAGGAAATTTTATTCATAGGGGTAGATATTATAGAGATTTACCCCGGATAGAGGCTATTATTTGATGGGGTGGTCAACTTTAAAGGTTCAGGAATCGAAGCAGTTTTGGTATCAAAGATGGGCCAACATTATCCGGTAACTGCTAAGTTACGTTTCCCATGCACCAATAACAGGGCTGAATATGAGGCATGCATCCTGGGTCTCAAATTGGCACTTGATATAGGTGTTCGTGAATTGTTAGTCATCGGAGATTCAGATTTGCTAATTCACCAAGTATGGGGAGAATGGCCGATAAAAAATCCCAAGATTACTCCTTATGTGGAGCTAGTGCAAGAATTATGAGAAAGATTCAAAGAAGTTCATTTCAAATATATCCCATGGATACAAAATGAGTTTGCTGATGCCTTGGCCACCATATCTTCCATGTTTTAGTACCCAGATCAGAGTTATATTGATCCTTTGGAAATAAGCTTGAAGGAGCAACCCATCCATTGTGCGCACATGGAAGAGGAGCCTGATGGAAAGCCTTGCTACTATGACATTAAGAGGTATTTAGAATCTAAAGTATATCTCGAAGAGGTAAGTAACAACCAAAAGAAGACAATCCGGTGTTTGGCCAAGAACTACTTTCCAAGTGGGGAATTTCTTTTTAGGAGGACTCCTGATTTGGGATTTCTAAGATGTGTCGATGCTGCAGAAGCCAATAAATTGATAAAAGAGGTACACGCTAGAGTTTGTGGGCCCCACATAAACGGGTTTGCCCTTGCCAGAAAGATCCTGAGAATCGGTTACTTTTGGATGACTATGAAAAACGATTATAGTAAGTATGTACAAAAATGTCCAAAATGTCAGATAAGCAGAGATCTGATTTGAATGCCTCCATATGAGCTTCATGTAATGAATTCGCCTTGTCTTTTCGTATCTTGGGGCATGGATGTTATCGAACTAATAGAGCCGTCGACATCAAATGGGCATAGGTTTATTTTTGTTGCCATTGATTACCTTACTAAGAGGGTTGAAGCTGCTTCGTACAGAGCCTTCACTAAGAAAGTGGTTGCAGATTTCGTCAAGAATAACCTGATTTGCCGATTTTGAGTGCCAGAATCAATTATTAAGGATAATAGGGCCAATTTGAACAATCACTTGATTAACAAAATTTGTGATCAATTCAAAATTGTGCATCGCAACTCGACTGCGTATCGTCCTCAAATGAGCGGAGCTGTGGAAGCTACCAATAAGAACATCAAGAAGATCTTGAGAAAGATGGTTAAAGATGATAGATCATGGCATGAGATGTTAATTTACGCTTTGTTAGGGTATCGCACGATGGTTCAAACCTCTACCGGGGCAACTCCATATCTATTGGTTTATGGAAATGTAGCGGTGATACCTGATGAAGTTGAAATACTTTCCTTAAAGATTATCCAAGAAGATAGCCTACGTAATGAACAATGGGTTCATGCTCACTATGAACAACTCATGTTGATTGATAAAAAGAGAATGTTAGTTGTATGCCATGGTCAGCTGTATCTGGTTCTCAAATAAATATTCCCTCACCAAGAGGAGTACAAGGGCAAGTTCTCTCCAAACTGTCAAGGGCCATACATAGTTCGCAAGGTACTATCTGGAGGAACTCTAATTTTGTCTGAGATGGATGGCACAGAGTGGACCACACCAATCAATTCTGATGCGGTAAAGAGATATTATGTTTGAAGGACATTTTAGTTTTCATGTTTTTTTAGTTAATTTACTAGTAATCGTATTCGTAGTAATGTTATTTTCAAGTATGTAACTGCCTAGAATCCTTCCCTCTATGTATGAACTAAGTTTGACCTGAAATCCCAATGAGGGATACGTAGGCGGCCTATGTCGGCTTCAATCAACCCATTAGATTTTTTCTATATATATCCCTCGCGTAATCTTTAACTGCGTTTGACCTGATTCCTGCTTTAATAGGACATGTAGGCACCCCAACGGCTCGGTCATATAACCCCAGGAAATGGAAACTGGGGCAGAATTTTTGAGAAGGAATCTAAAAAATTCAAAAGAGAAGATCAACATCCAACAAAGAGGATGCATATCAGCAAAAACTTCAGATCCATTCGATATGATATCATCTCAGACTACTCTAAAATGGGCCAGAAATTTTGAGGGAGGTCTCAAAATTTCCACCAAATACTGGAATATATTTCAAATTCACCAACACCAGAAGTTTAAGCCAAGCTTTTGAAGCCACCAATTGTGACAAAGTCTAGGTAGACTTAATTTTTGGCTATGACAGAACTATTTGAAGAACTCCCAACAATGATGATGAGTTTTAGAAATCCACCATCAGACATACTTAAAAACAAGAGGCTGATGTTCGTTGAGCTATTACATGAAATGAGTGTCAGAGATCTTCTAAAAAGTTTTATATAAGCTTTCGAAATTATCTTATAAAAATTAGGACTACTTTCAAAAATCTATATAAATCTTTTACTTAGTGATTGCCTAGACATCAATTCGGATAGGGAGTCATGAGCGAAAGTCCTTACACGACGAAATACATAAAAGATGGCGAGGGGCAAATCAAGAATCAAAGAAGGTCAAAACGGAGTAGTTTCACTCAAACTAATCATTTTTCTATGGACGTAGGGATCGATATACAAAATAAGCGTTACTTTCAAAAAATACCCAAGCAAGTTGGGAGCCATTCCAGAGCATATAATGCTCAAGAACAGTATTTTTGGGTAGGTCAAAAATAGGTTTAATATCCATTTATTGAGGACTATTTGAATTGTCCATCTCATTTCTTGAGATTATGGAGGGCAAACAAAGGCGTCTTCTTTTCTTTACAAACATTGTATTTAGAATTTTTCTAAAAAAATGGTCGTTAGCAAAAGAGAATTTGTGTCTACTAATCGTCTACCTTTAGTACAGGTATATGTAAAAAGCAAGACCCTGACAAATGATTTCAGGTGAAGCTGTTTTTAAATTACCGGAAGAACCATTGCATATCATTGCCAAGAGGGCCATTACATATCATTGCTGCAAGGGCCATTACATATCATTGCCGCAAGGGCCATTACATATCATTACTGTAAGGGCCATTGCATATCATTGCCACAAGGGCCATCACATATCATTGCCGCTAGGGCCATTCCATATCATTGCCGAGAGGGCTATCTCATACTATCACCCAAGAAGAATATTCAATACATCTGTTGACGCACTAGACACAACGCTAGTGTCGAGGATATCATCATCATTCAATATTTGTTGACACGCTAGACATAACACTGGCATTGTGGATATCATCATCATTCAATATATCTGTTGACACACTAGACACAATGCTGGCGTCGAGGATATCATCATTATTCAATATCTGTTGACGCGCTAGATAAAATGCTGGTGTCGAGGATATCATCAGCATTCAATATATATCTATTGACACACTAGAAAAAATGTTGGCGTTGAGGATATCATCATCTTTTCATGAATTATCATATGAATGCATCAAGAGCACACAATTTGAAGGGACACCTTTAAGTCGCTATCTAAGGATGAATGATATATAAGGTTTCCTGGAAATTGACAATTTGAGGGTCATCTATAAGTCAATTATTCTAAATAGGATAGTGTGCAAGACCACCTATGATTTGATAGCCTGTAGGTCATCCATAAGCCACAACAACATCCTAATCGGATAGTGTGCAAGATCGCCCAAAAATCGATAGTTCAAAGGTTATCCATAGGTAGCAACTAAATCCTTATTGAAGAATATGCAAGATTATCAAATTAATACATCCAAGGGTTATTTATAAGGCATGTCATATCCAAGATCGATTATGTGCAGGATTACCCAAAGACTAACAATTTGAGAGATTATCTATATGTCATATTGTATCCAAGGTCGGATGATGTGCAGGAACACCTGAAAGCTAGTGATTGGAGGGATATCTATAAGTTATCTCTTATCAAAAGTCAGATAATATACAGGATTACCTAAAATCTAGCAATTCAAAAGATATCTGTAAGTCCCCTTGTATCCAATAATCAAATAATGCGCAAGATCGTCGAAAGATTTACAATTTAAAGAAAATTTATAAATCGATCATCGGCTATAACCAGAGAGGTTATCATTCCAGATACAACAAGTGATATAGGTAACCAAAAGGGTTGCCACACCAGCATAAGATTACATGGTTGTAGGGACTATTCTGCCTAAAGTATCATCGGTGTTCGAAAGGGCCACCCCATTTTGAAAACATATTTAACCGGAAAATGTCATAGTTATACAACAACCAAGAGGGTTGTCGTGTTTGTTGTTGCCAGTTATTTCATTCCAAATAGGTATATGAAGAGATGACTCCATTTTTAAGGCCACAACTCACGTGAAGATATGGTAAAATACTATATATCTCTTTCATGAATTATGTTTAACACTAAAAATTTTGTTTGAGATATTTCCATGAGCATCCAAGAGGATGAAAATCTGAAATAAAACCCACAGGTGCGGGCGACTCCAAAAAGGATGCAGCACATCGTGGAACTCTTTCTTAGCAGCAAAATGGGATATAGTCTAAAGAGGGACATCAAACTCTTTGGACACGAGCTAAAAGATAATCACCACCACCATCCAACCACACCCCTATTGAAAGGCATGTGGGTATTTTAGGATATTCTGGTTTCAGCTTTACCTTCGGGATATTTCTAAATTCATGCCGAGGGTAACCTTCTCTTTCTTTCAAATTTGGGTGGCAACACACTTAGAGTTTTGGAAATTAGGTGTAGGTAAGTTCTTGCTTGTGAATGTGAAGGATCCCACATTCATGGTTAAGAGTTTACAAACCTCTTTTCTGCAACTCAATTAACTTGTCACTCATTCGGAGTCAAAGATGGTCTGAAATAAAAGACTATTTTTCTACCGATTGAGTTGAACTACAAGCAGTCTGATTCCTTGAAACCTTAGGGGTATGTAGGCTGGGATCTATGTAGAAAAATCGACTGCATTCCAACCTCCCCCCTAATCCCTTTATTCCCCAATTTCTTGATTTTATCAAAAACTCTACAATCGAGATAGCTTATGAATTTTTTGAAAATCATGCTCTAAATCAAGCTCTATGAACTGCAAGTAGACTGAATTCTCATGTAACCTGGATATGTAGGAAACCTAATACCGAGTTTCTTCATAAATCCAAGAAACTCATGCAAAAACCACTCTCTTAGATACGAATTTGTGGTCGGACAAAAATTAGAAAAGTCAACCTCTCTTTGCCCAAGATTACTTTCATCCATCCTACCCAAAGGGAAGGGGCAGTTATTGACACCTAATTTTTGCCCTCCACCACTACGTTTAATCTCGAGTTTCTTCGATTTTCAAATAAAATCACAACAAGTATTTTTTCCAAATAAATGCATTTTAAAATATGCATTTGGGTTAAATTTGTCATTTAAGTGATAATTATATATTTTCATATTTGTATATGCGGCATTGTATAAATGATATCATTTAAATGAAATTTTTTATCAATATTGAACTTTAAATTAAGGATTATTTGGAAAATAAATTTAATAATTAAAGTCTTGATTCAAATATATTGGTCTTAAAAGATAATTTATCTGAATAAATAAGTGTTTAATTTTATCAAATCGAGAAGCTCGGGGTTAAATGAGGTATTAGTTCAGTTCGAATTTTGATTTAATTGAGCCAATCTATTAAATTTAGTCATAATTGAAATCAAATTGGTCATAATTATGAGGCAATTGGCCAATTGATTTTCAATTGACCAAAACTTAAATGAATTGGCCAAATCTCCAAATAAAACCCAAAATTCCCAATTACCTGCCCAATAAAATAACCCAACCCACACCCTTATTCTCTTAAATGGCAAAATAACACCAATATCAACCTCACCAAAGAACACGGTCTCAACCACAAAAACTCAACCTTATACCTGATCTCCAATGTACAAATAACAAAAAATAGCATACAACTCAAGAAAACGAATGACCTCAACCTGAATCAAATCGAACCAAACCATACCAGCTCAAAATCCACCCATAATCAACCAATTCACAGCCCTCCTCATGTGTCTCATGCGAGAAAACCCTCAAAACTTCCAGAATCCGATGAGTTGTCCCCCCTAATGGCTCAACCCCATGATTCTCGGGATAATAGGTATGATTTCATACACATTTGGAGGATTTTCATTGGTTTAGGGGTGTATTCCATTGGTTTCTCTTTTCTATTGATCTACGATTTTGAATCCGTTTTGGGAAGAATCCAAAAAATGGGGGCACCGAGTACGAAGGCCATCGAGAGAGGACCCTCATTCTTGTGACTGTAAAAAGCTCATTCATTGAGTTGAAAAAGTGGGGGGGGGGGGGGGAGGTAGAGATTCTAGGGTTTGGAAATAATTCGAGAAACTAGGCTAAGATTTTTTTTTGTTTTCGAAAGAGGTTGAAAAAGCTCATTCAGTGAGATGAAAAGAGAGTTTGTTCTTTATTCTTCCCTTTTGGGTTCAAAATTTCTTATGTTCAAAATTTAAAGGGAAATTTCTTCTAAGAGAGAGGTATTTGAAAGGAGGAAAAAACTGAGGGAGGTGGAAGGAAAAATTTTGAGAATGAGCGATTCCTTTGGTGAAGTTTTCTGGTTTCCCTTCTTCTTCTTTTGAAACTTACTAGTTTAAATAGAAGCCCTGAGGGTTCGTTGACTGGTCGTAACTTCTAAATTGACAGCAATGTTATTCTCTAGTGATGATCGAGATTCCGTCAAGATCTCGAGTCCTATTTTGCTGCCCTGAAGCAGGTAACTCATTGTTCCATTTAGTTCCATTTAATTTCTGCCTGATCTCGCTATTATGTAAATATAACAATGTTTGTGATACTTTTCTGGGCGGGAAATTGCTTGCTATAGGAAGCCTATAGGCCATAGGACCTTGTATGAAATAATTTGCAGTGGTTTCATCTGTTTCATTTGATTGTCTTTCATGATTCATGTTCAAATGAGCTGATTAGTGTATGATGAAAACTATCTTATGAAATTTCTTGTTCTAATCAATGCTATTAGGTACTACATAAACAGTTGTGTATGTGCTCTATATTTTGGGAGGAAAATATTTGCATATAATGTTGTCGCCACAACTGATGGTTTATGTACCAGGTGTACTTGAAATTATTCATTTATGGAATGTATGTTATAGGATTTTCATGTATATACACTGTATACTCTAAAAGATGTGCTTATCCGAATGTTTCAATTTGAGTAAAAGTGCAGTGACCCTCTTCTGGTAAAAGGATAAGTCCATAAAATTATAAGCTCGACAAGATGATGGGTTCAAATGATTTTGCATCTTCTTTGGGATTTGTTCTTAGGAGCCTCATTTGTGATACTTCTTTATAAAAGTTAAATAAAAGAAGTCTTTTCTATTTATAGTGTGTATTCCCTTACTTTACCTATTTCGATATAAGTTTAACACGTATACTTGTAGTTCTTAGTTGAAAATTGATTCTAAAACTAGCTTTTCCTAAGTCATTACTAACTCGTATTAGCTTGTATACCACCTGTATGAAACTTTTCATATCCTATTCACTTGTCTGTTAATACACCTCTTCTTACATCATTCTTAGTATTGTTAGGTAAGAAAGCATTTTTAGCTGCATTGCTCCTTCCCCCCTTTCAGATTCGTTTTAGTACCTAAAGTTAAGAGTTTTGCATCCATTTAAACACAAAATCATGTTCATGTTTTATTTAAAGCCATCTTCTTTTTCTTGTTATCATTTCCTCAAAAAATTCAATAGGGTAAAAGTTGTTTGTGGGCTATATGTGGGGTGACATGCCTAATTAATGTGATTACTCTATGGGAGATGTTCTTTTTTAGTTGTTTCCTGATTCCTTCAAACTCTTTGTTGCTACCTTGAGTTTTAGTAATAGAATAAATAATCAACCTCTGTGCACATCAATTTTTTTTAAAAATTACTCCTATTTTCAATCACTATGTATGTGTGAAGTCGATTTATTTCTGTTGAAATTTTATATTTTGGACGACCACAAATTCCTTTCCATATATTAATCTATCATACTATTTATTTGGGTGGCATTTGGTACAATGAATGCGTATTAATCTTCTTTATCACTTTCTTTGCATGTGAATCCACTTGGAGTCTTGATGGACTCTTTCCCCTTTCATCTATTAATGGGTCACCAAGGTCCACCATGTCTATCTAGTCAGGCCTGAACAAAAGTACAAAGTCGAGCATGTAGCATATGGATACGAGAAGTCGAAAGAAAAACAAATGGATTAAAGTCCTATCATTTGAAGCTGCTACGAGACCCCAAAGTCTCATTTATTATTTTTGTTTATTCACTATTGTTGTCTTTATTTATTTATTTATTTATTTATTTATTTATTTCCTTATTATTCATTTGGGCCACGACGACAAAGTTGTACTTAATACAAGAGAAGCGAGACTCGAGCTAAAGGCTCGAAAACATAGAATTAGGACAGGTAGAAGACGGGCTGAAAGCCCAATATCTAGATTAGGACAGGGTTGTTGACTTGGGCCTAATGGCTCAAGTCCTTCTGATTCTACCCTTTCCCTTTTACTTTTGCTAATTTATTTTTTGTGTTTTCTTGCGAACCTAGTTAAAATCCCTAACTAAGTTGCTAAAAACTGGTTTTTCATAAACCTTAAAAATATTTCCTAAACAAATTACTTTTTCCAACAAATCAAGATTTTTTCAAAGTTAGTCAAAATCGTTTTCAAATAGATCGGATAACCGCAAGTTAGCGAAACATTTTAGGCGCCTAACACCTTCCTAAAACGTGAATAGGAACCACTTATTCAGACTCTCTAACTTAAATAATTTTTCTATTTTGAATCGTCTAAGTAAAATACAAAGGGTTTCTTAATTCCTTTTCAAAATTAAGTGGCGACTCTCTTAAAGTCAAAATTTCTCCGCAAAACAGGGTTATTTAGACTTTTCTTTTTTTCCTCATTTGGGTTTTATTGTTAGAACAATTTCAAACTTTTGGATTATTTAAAGGAATGACTTGTTTCTACATATATTTTGCTATGTATTGGTATTTAGTAATTGAGTTGGATGGTTCTCCCACCGAAGGATTAGTGTAGGTGGCACTTGCAAATAGTATGAGTGATGAAAAACTTAGTATTAGAGCTCTAAGTTCATTGGTATCATTGTACTAATATAAGCCCAGTAGATTCTTGCTAAATAGTATAAACATTTGTACTATTCTTCAAAAGGCTATAGGACTTTAGAAAATTATCACTTTATTTCTTCTTTCATGCTATGAATTGATTCTTATTAGTATATGAGTATCCAAATTGGTATCTGACCCCTTCATTTTTTTGTCCACAGAGGCTGAATATTAGAGCTAATGAAGCTAGGGCATTAACCCTTGCACCAACAGTTCTAGTTGTAGACTAGCTATTTAAGGTCAAAGAAGGTTAGGGAAAGATATACATAAAGGGTAGAAACCAGCAAGATTAGATATTCAGCAACAACTAATCATGAATGTCAGAGATCTAAGGCACCTCCCCTACCCCAAGATCAGTACGAGGAGGATGTGAATCAGGATGTTATGGAACAGAAGGACGTGTCAACCACTGGGGGTGCAATTCTTTCCCCGATGTCTCTTGAGATAATTCATCAAGTGCTTTATTTTTAAGTGTTTTTATAGGTACTATAGCAACTCCTACTATGATGCTTAATAGTTTTTAGGTTCTCCACCAACTGCAACTCGTGCCCTATGATGGGTAAGGCCTTAGGGACTAAGATCTTCCCTCACCTAATGTTAGGTTTAGTGAGATTAGGACCTAACATGACATGCTGACTATGTTTCTAAAAATGAAACCTCCTAGTTTTGTTGGTTCTAGTCCTGAGGATGTGTTTGAGTTCATATTTGATTATTATGAGAGGATGCATAAAATAGGTTTTAGTAAGTATCATAGTGTTAATTTTGTGACCTACAAATTGGAAGGTAATGTAAATTAGTAGTGGAGGTATTATGTGGAGTGTTGATAACTAGACTTGCCTCCATTAATGTGGTCTAAGTTTCATACTCTATTTTTAGAGAAATATGTACCTCATACTCTTTGTGATTGTAGAAAGGATAAATTGGTAGCCATTGACCAGGGAAATATGTTTGTTTCTATCTATGAGGCTAAGTTTCATTCCTTATCACATTATTCTACATATTTACTTAGCACAAATCAAAAGAGACTTTAGCTATTTATGAAATTTCTGAATACAAACTTGCAGATTTTATGTTTATGCATGACTCTACTAGAATTACCTTTCTTGATATTATTGATTATGAGAAGAAGGTAGAAGGAGTCATGTAGGTTGTTCAATCTAAAGTATTATAAAACAAGTCACAAATTCAAATATATTTTGGTGGTTCTTACTTTATGGGTAATAGTTATCAAGTCTATCCAAATTACCTTATTCAGTCAGCTCTACTAACTTCTACGGTGGGTCAGATAGGGGCCACTCAGCAACCCTTATTTTTGAGAAACCAAGGGTCTTTGTATTCATTCATTAATAAGCCTTCCATAGATTAAGGTTATTATACTTGTAGTGTTATAGGGAACTTTAATAGAGAGTGTCCTTAGAGGCAAGTTGGGTTTTAGGGATATCAATAGTCTAGAGTTGTGGTCCTTACTGTAGAGGTGGTTAATATAATAGTAGAGGTTGTCCATAGTGTGGTCGGGGAAACCATCAAAATAGCTGCAGAGGAAATTAGGTTGGTGGTAAAACAGTGAGAGGTGGTGCACAATCTACTAAGGAGGATGTCCAAATTGATGATAGAGCACCCTATTTGCCTTCTCAATTAAGACCGACCTTTAGCCTTTTGATGCTATCTTACAAGTACTATTGTCATTTGTTGATAGATAGCTAATATTTTGTTTGATACAAGTTCCACTTATTCATACGTATATGTTAGATTTGTCTTGGTATAGGACATGGTTAGTGATTTGCCCGAGTCTCTTGTATATGTATATACTCCGATTAGAGACTCGGTGGTAGTACCAATGTGTACCATACTTGTTTTTTCTTATTTAGGTGTTTTCATACCTGGATAAACTTAATAATCTTAGATATGCTTGATTTTGACATCATCATAGGTATGACTCCGATATTTCTATATCATGCTGTTCTAAATTTTAATGTTAATACTGTGACCTTAGAGATGCATAATATGGATAAGTTAGAGTGGGAATGTGTGTACAAATTTAAGCTTGTGAAAATTATATCTTTCATTCAATCTATAAAGCTAGTTGAGAGGGGTGTTAACCCAAACCGACCTTGAGCCTTGTCGTAATGGGCATCCCAAGTCCAACCAAGATCAAAGACCACCCCCTGTTACCCCAACCCAACCACTTATATCCAGCCTTAGATGGGTTGAATTTCGAACATATAATAAGATAACATTATTGTTCTCATTATGGCTCTGGGATAGGGTCACGACCTTGACCGACCTCACCGAGTCCAACCATATCGCAACAACCACCCAACTATACCAAACAAAACCATAGACTGTAAACCAAAGGTAATACCAAACATAAGATGAAAAATCAATCCCAAAATGCAATATGACAGAACAGTGAGAAATAATGTCCGATGATGCCCACCTCAATATCAATACCAATGCTAATGCTGACACCTCTACCGATCTCGTCCATACCAACCCCCAGAAGTACCATAAAGCCTCTATCCAAAAGAGTAAAAAAGTTCAGTTTGGACATGCCCCCAAACATGGCCAAAACCAATATCCAAAATAAGAAAAAAATTTCTAAGTAAATCCATAACATGAAATCATGCCTCCCAAAATAATGGAAGCTCACTACTTCAGTCCAAATGTTGATACCTAATCCGTATTCTTAACAGGAGGAGTAGAATTATCGGTTCCTACATTGCACGGGTACACAACTGCTAGTAGACGAGGTTAGTGAATGACCTCTAGTATGAATCTCAGGATAAGGATAAAATAATGCCAGATGCATACAACCATACATATATATAAGTGCCGGGAAAGGGAACCAAGTTTAGCATGAATTTAAAACCTTTACCTCGGTTGTGTAGCTTTGCCGTTCTAACAACCCACAGGACATATGGGTTCTGCTCTTCCAGCTAAAAGGGCCCCAGTATGTGTATCCGCACGACCAGAGAATATACCATGGGATGACTAGTACATCCCCTAATATAAAAAGTGAAACACACACATGGTCATCAAGACCCCTCATATCGGAAACTATGAGTTTCCAATTTTGGTTCCCCTTGGACCGCCACCTTCCATGACTTATCTACACACCCCGCCATTAATGCCCTATTAAAACCATATCTAAAAAAATCATTTACAATTTATTAACCAAGTTAATATTAGTGGTATTATCATACCACCCCATTACTTGCAAGTAATATCCATACCCAAACTATTTAGGTTAAGGGGACCTTAGGGGCCCTTCCAATTTTTATATTAAATCCATTTGGGAGACTTACATGTTCTCCACCAGAATAACCATTTAGCCTTTAGCCTTTTCAAACCATTTAAACCATGCATAGATCCTTAATCCAATTTGAAACATACCAGAGTTCAATTAAAAGAAGTCAATGCAATGAACATATCTTTATAAGCATTATATCAAATACCTTGGGGGCATAATATAACCATAAAAAATTTGAAACACCATTAAGCCATTACCATGAAATACAATTGTCCAAAACCACTATTAATGCATATAAAAGCATAATTAAAACCATAGGATACCTTAAACAAGTGTTTAATATCAAAAACCCCAAATAATAGTTGAAAACCATAATCATGAAATGGTAAAACCATGAAATCAATCATATAAACCATGAACTTAGTTGAAATTACAATGAGGGAAGAAAATCATGCCTTATACCAAAGAATTGATGCAAATCAATCACCAAGACAAACCACAAAGCAATCTGTAAGATAAAAACTTCACCTTTTTTCCCCAAAAGCTCTTAAGAGATTTATAAGACGTTTTGGAATAGTTTCTAAGTGTTAATGTATAGAATAATAGGGTAAATAACCTACTAATTATATTAGAAGTCGTGGGTCCTTTTTAGGGTAAGTATAAAAATGTCAAGAATACCCTTACTTAAATCTCTTAAAACCTGATTACAGGTATATACTGACCCATACGAGTTGTACCCTCCTATACGATCGGTATCCACCACTTGTATTTAAGACTGAACCCTTGGATTAAACACACTCTAGTATATGACTTATCCAACCAAGTCATAACCATGATATACGATACGTACCCATGACTCGTATCCCTAGTAGAATGAAATACCAGAAGTATCAATATTGTCACCATATGAGTCCTTGATATGACTCGTACCAAGCCCTTGACTTATACCCTTAAGTCGTACCCATTCCAGTGGCCAAAATTATCACACCAACAAGCACTAGTCAGTATACAGTAGGATCATACGACTTGTACCCCTATGTATGGCTCATACCCATGAGTCGTATTGAGTCAAGAGAATGGATTTCCATAAAATTTTCTGAGGGTTAAAACCGAGGATGTTTCAGTCTCCCCCACTAGGAATATTCATCATCAAATGATGGACAAGGTTGGAGTAACCACACACAGAGTTATTTTCATTATCAAATATCCCTTCAATAAAGTTTGAAAACAAAGAACGAATCCGAGGAGCTAAAAACAAATGCGGATACTTAGACTTCATGTCCTCTTCCGCTTCCCAAATAGCTTCTTTTACTTAAGGTTCTGCTATAGAACTTTAACTGAAGCCACATTCTTGGTCCATGACAGTGCCCATGCATGCATTCAGGTGTACTTGGTCTACCAAGTAATAAAGTGGCCTTCAAGAAAGCCAAATATCGATCCCACAGGGACTTATTTTAATGACTATTCAATTCTAGTTCACAATTAAGATTAATTGATGCAAGCGTAACTGAAATAGTATTTGGAGATTTGTAAAAATAAACATAAAGTAAACAATGCATAAAATAAAGGACTTAAGACAATCAATAGAGTAAATCCCAGGGTTCAAGCACTTTGAATAATCATACTATATTATTGAACTCCATTCATTAAGTCGTTTATCTTGGTTGCTGATTTGTAGGGTTAACTGCATGATCATGGTCTCCCGACCTCTAATCATTCACCTAATTCAGATATTACAACTATATCGTTGAGTGAGAATGTAATAATCCAATTAATTGCTTAACATTCTCATCCTACATGTGAATCAAGTAAGGCTTCTATGTACATCCCTATCCTAGATGCTAATTCGAATTCCTTATTTCATAAAAGAATACAAACCCTACTCTGTTTATCCCCACGTTCTATCTACCTATTCCCTCTCCCGAGATGGATGGTCGACAATATATGTATTCTAAAGGTGACCAATCCTTAAAATAATTAAAACAAGAATGAACAAGCAACCAAATAAAATTAAAACAAGAATAAACAAGCAACCAAATATGATAAGTGGATTAAATAAAATTAATCCAAAATGATAGTAATTATGTTTTTGGCCTTAACCCTGGAAATAGAGTTTTTAGCCACTAATATTCATAAAGATTAACCAAAAGCTTGAATACATGTTATGATATAATTAAAAGCTAAATAAAGAATGTAAAAACATAAAAACAAAGATACAGCTGCTCCCAATTTCATCCAAGCCGTCCAAGATCCAAGATAATTCACAAAAGTGTTTAATGTATTCTATTGATAAGTGACCTAAGCATAAGCCGTGTAAGAGTAGGAGATGTCATGTGCTTTTAAGAACCGAAATAGATGATGCTGAATATTTTGCTGAACATGTAATATTGCATAGGAATGAAGCATGTGACGCGGGCACCTGGTGCATGCGACGCAGCCACTACTCCATAACTATGGAGCATGCAACATGGGCTATTAGCACGCCTTTACTGGAATTGAATTTCACAGATTTCTTTAAGGCAAAGAGGACTCATTCGGAGCATGCGTTGCGTGAATATAACCTGCAGCTACTGGAAATCGCATCCAAATTATTTTCTAAGAGTTCAACACTCCTCCTGCCTTGTGACGTTACTTTGCCTTCCCTTCCAAGCTTTTGGTGTTGTTTTTCCTTTAATTTCCATATTATTCCACAACCATATATCTACATAATCAATTCCACAATTATCCTAAATCATAAAAAACCATGTATTAGAGCTCAATACAACAAAACATTCATAATGACGAGTAAGAAACACGAGCTAAGACTAGGCTTGCGCACTTGATCTATGACTCATTATTTTGGCTCTTGACTTGACTCAATTACACTTTCCACATTATGAACTAGTAGTTCCACATAATATTACACAATAAAACCAATAGGAACACATTTGACACACTAGAATTCAACAAGAGAGACTAGAACAACACCTAACTCAAGCTAGTAAAACTAATTTTCTAGCCTAAACTTTAATTGAACGATTTAAACCAAAACTTGTTTGAAAACACTTTTAAACATTCTGAACACATGCTTGAACAGTTATATGCTTATTTATACAATTATTCACTTATTAAGCAAACTAATTATCCTCAAAACAAGACTAAAAAGGCTAGAATAGTAACACTAGAATGCATAAATACACCCAACATCACCACCGCACACTTAAATCCTTGCTTGTCCTCGAACAACTCTTTACTATAAGAATCATAAGATGAGGAGACTCTACACTTCTACTACATGCAAGACACATAAGCTAGTACTATAATGACAACATAGAATGTAAGTTTCTATAATTAGCATGTTACGTACACAATTCAAAACTCAAGAATAATATTAATAAACATCCTAGAATTAAGAATTGACTCACCTAGTTGGCAAACTCATGCATATTTCCCAATAAGAGACATCATACATGTCACCCACAATCCTCAAACATGTGCTCTCACAACAAGATAGTTACCCATAATCACTCTCATAAATTTAATTCATAACACAATGGGTACAAGCATCAACTTACGCTCATTCTCACAAGGAATTCTAAAGTTACAAATAATGAACCATAGGCTTACCGTTAGTGTTGTACTCCACTAATATCAGATTTTTAAGGCGTAAGATCAAATAGGTCTTTAATGGTTGTAATGTAGTCTAAGGGATGGGTAGGAACTATTTTGGACAAGAATAGTGACTATCTTCCCTACGCGCTTTGATACATCATATTTTCATAATTAGCTCAATGTCTAACAACCAACTTACACCACTTTTGTATACCCACATCATTTTTGCTTTGCCCTATCTCATTAAGTTCACTAACATACAATGAGTATTCTAAGTACAACTTATTCAACTTGAACAAATTTTTATTTTTTTTATTACTCATCTCCCCACCTCAACACATATTATTTTTTTTAGATTACCAATAACTATCACTTTGGAGCTTCAGTTATAACTTTTTCTCCTTTAATTTCACACTCCTTAACTCACTAATTTTACACTAAAGTGATTAGGAGATTTGGAGCAAATTATGGTCTATCAAAGAAGATATTAATCTACACATGAGGCTACTAATGAAAAAGCTAAAGGCTCAAGAAAGCTTACTAGGATTATGTACAAAGGTAGGTCAAACAGAAGGTATAAAACAAGGCTATCAAACATATGCCTATATATTCTCCTAAACCCACATTGTTTATTTTGCTTTGCATACACACAAGGCAAATTCTAGGTATTACCTGCAACAAGGAATATACAACACCTCACATCACACAAGGTACATGCTCAACTTAACTAGGGTCATCATAGACTCTTAACCAAGCAATCACATGAATTCAAAGTTAAGCCAACAAGTAAAAGAGTCGTAAACATGAGCCTAGGAGTCTTAAAAGTAGTAATTCACACAATCAACATATTCTTTACAACCAAAACACTTGCACTATGCCGTCAAATATAGATCCAATCAAGAATATCTTACTTATTCCTAACCTAAAAAATTTTAAATTTAACCTAAAAAAGGGAATTCCCCCATCGCAGACTTAAAAAGCTACTTTTCCCTTAAAGTATAATTTAAAACTAGAGATAGAAATACTTCCTGAGGCCTCTAGTCCTAGCTAGTAGCAGTTTTACGCCTCAAGTGGGTCTGGGGACCCCACACTTAGTCTTTGCCGTGCTCTTTAGCTCAAATTTCTTGTACTCAGACTTCCCATCAACCTACAACTCAACAAAAACAAAAACTACGTGAAGCAAAAAACTTTAAAAAATAAAAATAAAACATACCTACTTAACTTGGGTTGCTTCCCAAGCAACTCTTGATTTAGCGTCGCGACAAGATCCAACTCAAATTAACCAAATTCCTTCATCCTTTTCCTCACACTTGGAGGCCATCTTTTAACTAGTTTTGACCCTTAGAGTGTGAATTCTCAAGGTTAATAACTTTCTCAATTATAGCATTTTCAGGCTCATCAATATGCATCATGTTGGGCTTAGGTGGTTGTGGCATTGGCTGCTTAATGAGGGTGTCCAAAGAGGTCTATTGTGGAATAAGCTCCACTACCCTACATATATCCCCTTCAATCACAGTAATCATGCATAAGTCTTTATAATGGGATAGTATGTTATGCAATTTGTACACTTTAAAAACCTTCTGTCCATCTTCCAATATTATTGTGAATGTACCCTCTCTCACGTCTATCAAGGCTCTTCCCGTTGCTAAAAATGGTTGCCCCAAGATGATTGGTACCAGTTCGTCTTCCTGAAATTCTAGAACAATAAGGTTTGTAGGAATAATAAATTTACTAACCTTTATAAGGATATTCTTCGTCACTCCTTCAGGATGGGCTATGGTCTCGTTTGCTAGCTGTAGTAGCACAAAGCTCAGTCTAGGCTCTACCAAGGCTAATTTGTTGAACAATGATAGAGGAATCAAGTTTATACTTTCCGCTAAATTACTAAGTGCTTGAACCACCTCGTTGTTGACAATCTAAATAGGGAGAGTGAACTTTCCAGGGTCCTTAAGCTTTTTAGACATTTTTTGAGTAACTACTAAGCTACACTCTTTAGTGAGTGCGACCACCTCTACATCCTGTACCTTAACTTTATTATCCACCACATCCATCAAGTACTTAGCCTACTTTGGCATTCCCTACAAAACACCTAAAAAAGGTAAGCTAATATGTAGCTCTCTGAAGATGTCAAAGAACTTCTTGAAGCATGCATCCTCCTTTACCTATATGTGCTTCTATGGGAAAGGTAGTTGTAGGATCTTCTTTACTTCTTCAGCAACTTTTTCTTTTGAGTACTCAGAGTTTCTCGACTTTTAAGCAACTTGGTTATTTTCCTGTATAGGACTTGAATCAGGATCCACCTCGTTAGTATCCCTTGGAGGTTCTCTATTAAGCTTTTTACCAGTCCTCAAAGTGATTGCCATTACTTGTTTTGGATTTTTACTATCTACTGGAAAACCACCTTATGGCCTAGTATTTAGTGACTATGGTTGTTGAATTTGCTGCTGTTGGGCATTCCAAGGCTGATTCAGTGGCTAAGTCTGCCACTTCATGTTATAGGCGTTCCCATAATTCTTCCTCTATGAATTTTCCACATACATCACAAACTCAAGATTGGCAACACACATACCCGCTGAATGACCACTGTTTCCACAAACCGCACACCAATAACAGGTTTTCTGAACTGCATTAACTACTGCTACAGGCTATGTAGCCCTCACTTTTAGGCCGCTGAACTTGGTGTTTATCAAATTTTTTCCAATGCAATAACCTGAGTAAATAAAGTAGGGTATGTGTCTACCTCCAACACACCTTTAAATTTCTTCTTAGTACTCTTAGAATCACCATTCCACTCTGGATTTCCTTGTGCGATGTGGTTCATTAAGGTGTACAACTAGTGATAAGTCAAATCCACTTCTTAACCACCTGCAGCTGAATCTAGTAAAAACTTTGTGTTGTGGTTAAGTGCTTCTACAAAAGTGTAAGAAAGTACCTCATTGGACTATTAATGATATGTACAGTCCCGAAAAAAGCCTTGAATCACTTCCAAGCATGATAGAGGTTCTCGTCAGGCTAAGCCAGATGGAAAGAATCTCATGCGGAACTTTCAGGCTAAGCCATCCCAAGATGTGGTTGAATTCGTTGGCTCATAGTTCAACTACCTTTTATCTTCCCCAATAAGTTAATATGGGAAGAGTGTCAGCCTCACATAATAAGCATTAATAGTCATAGGGATGAATGTGTCAGTGAGCTCAATGAAATTCTGCAAGTAGACTTGTGGATCTTCATGTGCAAACCCTGTAAACCATTCGCTGCTAATCAACAGTTGCACTCTATTGTTCATTAGCTCTAACCTCCCCCCAGTAGCTGGTTTCTTAAAAGGTGAGGTCACATTTATCAGAGTGGGATAGCCACTTCCCGAACTATCCTGTGTGCTGGTTGTTCTTCAGCCATAGTTGCAGGATTTTCTTGATTTTCTTATATTTATGGAATACGGGGGTGAAGGATTGCTTCCCTCCTGATGAAAGCATTGCTCGGGTTTGGGGATTTTCGCAACCAATCTCCTATCCCTTACCAGCTTACAAATCCATAAACCTCTTTCCTGCAAATACAAAAACAAGGCCAAGTTTAGAAACACCGAAGAAATCTTAAAGTAAAACTAAAACTAAAATAGTTGCCAATTTACAAGTCCCCGAAAATGATGCCAAAAACTTAACAGCGCGCAAGCGCACACGCAAGTGTACGTGGTCTATTAAGTAATATAGTGGTCTTCAATAAAGCCGAATATTGATCCCACAAGGACTTGTTTCAATAACAATTAAATTCTAGTTCACAATTTAGTTTAATTGATGCAAGCATAACAAAAAGAGTTTAGAGATTTATAAAACTAAATGTAAAGCAAACAATGCATAAAATAAAGGACCTGAGACAATCAATAGAGTAAAGCCCAGGGCTAAAGCACTTTGGACAATCATACTACATTATTGAACATCATTCATTAACTTGCTTATCTTGGTTCTTGATTTGTAGGGCTAATGCATAATTATGGTATCCACACCTCTAATCATTTACCTAATTTGGAAATTACAACTACATCATTGAGTGGGAATGTAATAATCAAATTAAGTGCTTAACGTTATTATCCTGCATGTGAATCAAGTAAGGCTTCTAGGTACATCCCTATCCTAGACACTAATTTGAATTTCTTTTTTCATAAAAGAATACGAACTCTACTTTGTTTATCCCCACGCTCTATATCCCTATTCCTTCTATCGATATCACAAGATCGACAATATATGTATTCTAAGGGTGATCAATTATCAAAATAATTAAAACAAGACTAAACAAGCAACCAAATATGAAAAGCAAATTAAATAAAATTAATCCAAAACGATAGTAGTCATCTTCTTGGATTTAACCCCGAAAAGGGAGTTTTTAGCCACTAATATTCATAATGACTACCCAAAAGCTTGAATACTTGTTATGATATAATTTAAAGCTAAATAAATAATGTAAAAACCTAAAAACAAAGATGCAGCAGCTCCCAATTTCGTCCAGGCCATCCAAGATCCAAGATAATTCACAAAAGTGTTTAAGGTGTTCTATTTATAAGTGACCTAAGCATAAGCCATATTAGAGTAGGAGATATCACGTGCTTCTAAGCACCGAAATAGAGAATGCTAATCTGGCTTTGGCACACCAAATTAGAGCATGCTGCAAACACTATATTTCATAGGAATAAAGCATGCGATGTGGGCAACACTCCACTGGTATGGAGCATATGATGCGGCCACTACTCCACAACTATGAAGCATACGACATGGACCATTAGCAAGCCTTCACTGGAATTGCAATTCACATATTTCTATAAGGAAAAGAGGAATGCTTTGGATCCTGTGTCATGGGCATATCGCCTGCAGCTACAGGAAATTGCATCCAAAATATTTTCAAAGTGTTCAACGTTCGTCTTGCCTTGTGACGTTACTTTGCCTTCCCTTCCAAGCTTTTGGTGTTTTTTTTTCCTTTTAATTTCAGCTTTTTCCACATCCATATATCGTCATAATAAATTCCAAAAGCATCCTAAACAAATCCAAAACCATGTATTAGAGCTCAATATAACAAAATATTCACGACGACCAGTAAGAAACATGTGCTAAGACTAGGCTTGCTCCCCTGATCTTTGAAAACTTATATGCTTATTTATTCCATTATTCACTTATTAAGAACATCAATTACCCTCAAAACAAAACTAAACAAGCTAGAATTGTAACACTAGAGTGCATAAATACACCCAACATCAGCACCCCACACTTAAAGCCTTGTTTATCCTAGAAAAACTCTTTACTTTAACCATCGTAAGCTAAGGAGATTCTACACTTCTACTACATGCAAGAGACTCAAGGTAGTACTACAATGACTACACAGAATGCAAGTTTCTATACTAAGCATGCTATGTACACAATTGAAAGCTCAAGAATACTACTACAAAATATCCTAGCCTCAAGAATTAACTCACCTAGTTGGAAAACTCATGCATATTTCTCAATAAAGGACATTGTACAAGTCACCCACATTCCTCAAAAGTCACCCACATTCCTCAAACATGTGCCCTCACAACATGAGAGTTACCCATAATCACTTACATAAATTTAATTCATAACACAATGGGTACAAGAATCAAGTTATGCTCACTCCCACAAGGAATTCACAAGTTACAAATAATGAACCATAGGCTTGCCCTTAGTGTAGTACTCCACTAATATCAGATTGTTAAGGCTTAAGATCAAATAGGTCTTTAATGGTTGTAATATAGGCTAAGGGATGGGTAGGAACTATTTTGGATAAGAATAGTGACTATCTTCCCTAAGCACTTTAATAAATCACATTTTCACAATTAACTCAATAACTAACAACCAACTTACACCAATTTTGTCTACCCACATCTTTTTTGCTTTGCCCAATCTCATTAAACTTACTTAAATAGAATATAGTGGGAGTATTCTATCCACAACATATTTAACTTGAATTTTTTTTTTATTCTTTTTATTACTCAACTCCCTACCTCAACACATATCACTTTTTATTAAAACACCAATAACTATCACTTTGGGACTTTAGTTACAACTTTTTCTCCTTCAATTTCACACTTCTTAACTCACAAATTTTATACTAAAGTGATTAGGAGCTTTGGATAAAATTAAGGTCTATCAAAGAAGGGATTAAGCTACATATGAGGCTACTAAAGAAAAGCTAAAGGGTCAACAAGGCTTACTAGGATTATGCACAAATGTAGGTCGAACAGAAGGTATAAAACAAGGCTATCAATGAAATGCCTATATAATCTCCTAAACCACATTATTTATTTTGCTTTGCACACACACAAGGCAAGTTCTAAACATCACATGAAAAAAGGAAAATACAATACCTCACATCACACATGGAACATGCTCAACTTAAGTAGGGTCATCATAGACTCTTAACCAAACAATCACGTAGATTCAAATTTAAGCTAACAAGTACAAGAATAATAAATATGAGCCTAGGAGTCTTAAAATTAGTAATTCACACAATCAACATGCTCTTTACAACTAAAAAACTTGCACTATGCAGTCAAATATACCACCAATAAAGAATATCTTACCTATTCCTAACCTAAAAAATTTTAAATTTACCATAAGAATGGGAATTGCCCTACCCCATACTTAAAAATCTACTTTGTCCAAAAAGTATGATTCAAAAGTACTGATAGAAATACTTCCTGAGGCCTCTAGGCCTAGCTAGTAGTATTTTTACACATCAAGAGGGTTTGGGGATGCCACACTTAGTCTTTGCCGTACTTTTTAGCTCAGATTTTTGGTACTCTGACTTTCTATCAACCTGCAACTCAACAAAAATAAAAACTACGTGAAGTAAATAACTAAAAAAAATTAAAAAATAAAACATACCTACTCAACTTGGGGTTCCTCCCAAGAAATGCTTTATTTAGTATCACGGCATGACCCAACTATAACTTAACCAAATTCGTTCATCCTTTTTCTCACACTTGGAGGTCATATTCTTATTCGTTTTTGACCCCTTAAGTGTGAAATCTCAAGGTCAACAACTTTCTCAATTATAGCCTTTTTAGGCTCATCAATCTGCATTTTGTTGGGCTTTGGTGGTTGTGTCTTAGGCTGCTCAATGAAGGTTTCTGAAGAGCTTTGTTCTGGAACAGGCTCCACCACCCCACAATTATCCCCTTCAATAATAGTAATCATGCAAAAGTCTTTATAATAGAATAGTGTGTTAAGCATTTTGTAAACTTTAAAAACCGCTTCTTTATCCTCCAACCTCATTGTGAGTGTACCCTCTCTAACATCTATCAAGGCTCCTCCCGTTGGTAAAAATAGTTTCCCCAAGATAATTGGTACCTATCCATATGCCTGAAAATCTAGACATATAATGTTAGCAAGAATAATAAATTTACCATCCTTTATGAGGACATTTTTTATCACTCCTATTGGATGGGTTATAGTCCCATTTACCAGCAGAAGTAGCACAGAGCTTGGTCTAAGCTTTCCCATGCCCAATGTGTTGAACAACGATAGGGGAATCAAGTTTATACTTACCCCTAAATCACTAAGTGCCTGAACCACCTTGATGTTTCCAATCTAAATGGGGAGAGTGAACTTTCCGAGGTCCTTAAGATTTTTGGGCATCTTTTGAGTAACTACCAAGATACACTCTTCAATGAGTACTACCTCCTCCATATCCTTTAACTTAAATTTATTAGCCACCACATCCCTTAAGTACTTAGCGTACTTAGGTATTTCCTACAAAATATCTAAAGGAGGTACGTTAATGTGTAGGACACGGAACATGTCAAACACCTTCTTGAAGCACATATCCTCCTTCGCCTTTATACTTCTACGAGAAGGGTAGTTGTGGGATCTTCTTCACTTCTTTAGTAATATTTCTTTCAAGTACTCAGGCCTCCTCGACTTCTCAGCAACTTGGTCATTTACCAGTATAGTACTTGAATCAAAATACACCTCATTCGTATCCCTTCGAGGTTCTCTATTAAGCTCTTTACTACTCCTCAAAGTGATTACTATTACTTGTTTGGGATTTTTAATATCTCTAGGAAAACTACCTAGCGGCATGGTATTTAGTGTCCATGATACCTGCCTTGATACCCCTAAATTACACCTCTTTTACGAGAGAGTAAGCGGTCGTTGTCAAATATAAAACCCAACTAGGTTGGGGTCGAATCCAACAGGGTATATAGTGCTAATTCAGTTGTATGTAGATTAGTTGACTTTTAATCATTCATTTCTGTAAAACAAAAAAGGGGATTTGATTCAGTTCACAAATTTATAGTTTCAGAGTAGCAAGATGAAATATGTGTAGTAGTATTCAAATTCAGAGAAATAACAAGCTAGGGTTATGTCCACCTTGTAGTTTTTAATACTTTCCAAGTATGGGCTTTACGAGTTCATACATGCATTATGCTTACAAATAAATGTATTTCTTTTAATAACATAATCCTAGTGTTGCTCAACCATCAAGGACTAATTCACTTCAGTTCTCTCAAATCAAAAGTGGTTACAAAAACAATATGAAATCTCTAAGTAGTTAATCCTGTTAAGGCATTAACATATGAAATAGGGGTTGGAAATCCTAATTTCTTGTCACTACTCTCTTTTTCGAACCTTCAACATTTCTATCGAACAAGGTGAGTTTAAAGGCACAACCTCTATGTTTGCAACTACGAGAATTCAAGAAAAACAAAGAGAGTATGATATGAGAAGATCAACACATGATGAATTCAAAAACCCAAAGTAATAGATTGTCTATTACAAGACTTCAATAACCCTAACTAATAAACTTATCTACTCATGAATAAAACAGGAATCACAATAGAAATATTTATCATATCAGAAACTACCAGATGATCTTGGTGTGCGAATAGTGAAAATAAGAGAAAAAATATTTTTCTCTTTCTCTAAAGCTAAGCCACCCTTCTCCTCTTCAAAAACTAATACAGAATAATGAATAATGATAAATTTTTAGAATCAACTCTTTTTAATAATCTTCTCTCTCATAATTGCCTTCTAAGTCCCAAAACTAATTATAAATGACAAATTACTCTTAGACATAGTTTCTGGGTGCCATATTTGATCCAAACTGCTACTCTCTCTTATGTCATATGCCATCTACATTCCATAGTCCCGTTATGTCTCCATCTACCTCCTTAATATCCGAAATCATTCTAATCACATCGGTTAGATCAATCATATAGAAGTAGAGTAAAAACATAAGACACTAGGCACTTTATTCTCTAAACTTAGCTAAAATGCGTGTAAGTTATAGTGCTTAGGTGTATAAATACACCCAAGATCTCCACCCCACACTTTAAGCTTCATTCATCCTTGAACAACTTACCCATTTATGCATACACAAGATTTAAAACCCACAAAACAAACACAAGATGCTCAAAGAGGCTCACACAACGAATATGAAACAAGAAGTAGATTCATGAACTATTACTGAAGAAAAACCTACCCTCAAGAATAGATTCATTAGGTTGGCAAATTTATGCATATTGTTTTAGCAAAGAAATCATATAAATTACCCAACATTCATTAACTATGTGCCCTTACAACAAGAAAGTTACCCATAATCGATCATAATCATACAATTTCTAACGAAATGGGTAGAAGAATTAAGTTACGCCCACTCTCACAAAGAATTCTCAAATTACAACTGATGACCATAGGGTCACCCTTAGTGTAATGCTTCACTAATATCAGAATACTAAGATTAGGATCAAATAGGTCTTTTACAAGTTTTAATGTAGGCTAAAGGATGGGTAGGAACTATTTTGGCTAGAAGTAGTGGCTATCTTCCCTAAGCACTTTAATACACTACATTATGCAACTAAGACCAATTTCTAACAACCAATTTACACCACTTTCATCTATCCATATCTTTTTTTTTCACCCATCCCATTAAACTCAGTTAATAACACTATGGAGAGAGTATGCAACTCATTTAAATAATTTTTTTTGCACCCATTTCACACTACGCACCACTATGATAGCCTCCCTCAACTTAAGCAATTTGCCTTAGTTCAGGTGCAGAATGTCCAAGAAGGACCAGGGCCAAAACAGGTTCATTGTAACATCAGGGATAAAATTTGGAACTTTTTCAACAATTTTTGCTACTCCCAACCACATCAATTTCACACGCCAATACTTTGGGGCATCAATTTCATATTTTTCCTCTTATGTTCAAACTCCTAACTCAAATTGATTTTACTTCAAAGTGCTTCGGAGCTTTTGTATCAAATTATGGTCTATTAAAGAATAGGTTACGCTACATATGAGTCTAACAAAAGAACAAGCTAAAGGCTCAACGGGGCTAGCTAAGATAATGTCCAAAGGTAGGTCAAAAAAAGGTATGAACAATGGCTTGTCAAAGAAATGCCTAAATCATATCCTAAACTCAGAATCTTTATTTTGGTTTGCACACACAATAGGAAAGTTCTAGCATCAGTTCCAATAAGGAATATACAATAGTCCTACATAATCATGGAACATGGTCAACTCAATTAGGAGCATTATAGATTCTCAAACCAATAATTAAATGAATTCAAATAAAACCAACAATTACAACAAAAGTCACAACTAGAGCCTAGGTGTTTCAAACGTAATGATCCATCACATACTTATGTTATAATGTCATGTGATCGACAAGAACCATTACATGCAAGTAAATGACTAATTTTCTCTTAAGAAGGTCGTCATCCATCCATCATCGTGAAAAGCACCTAATTATGACTAAATCAAACAAATAAACATCTAACAAGAAACAAAATAAACAAAGTAACTAATCCTATCACAGAAGTATACTAAGGAGAAGGTACAATTTCTTACAAAACAAGTAGCAAAGTAACCAGTCACCCCACACTTAAGCTAAGCAATGTCCCCAGTGCAAATAACAAGATAAAGAACCTGGATAGTAGTACTCCTTATCCACATTAGGAGTCATGCCACCTATATGGAGATCATTATCGGAGCTATTTTTCCTGCATTCATCACATGATCCACGTCAACCGCACATAATAAAACTAACTACGATTAAGATAAAGGTGGTAAAGTCACCACCCCATACTTAATTTTTAAGTATAAACCAATTAAGTATTATTATTGGGTACTCAGACTTTGCCGACATACATTTTGATATGGTGCACCAACATTAGTCACAGTACAATTCACTCACTTCAATTCAAGCAATTTTGGTTCAATGAAACATTTTTTGAACAAAGTTAAGCCTTAGAGCTTCACTATATCAATATACATAAAACGCCATCACTTTCACATGATTTAACCAACACAATGTCCCATCAAGTAAGTTGTGAAATAATGGACACACAACTAAACTACATTAGTCATAAATAATTTAATTACATGCAAAAGCTCAAATTCCTACAACAATGGTGTCTACAACAACAATGATGTTTATCTTCCTAAGATGCGCAAAACCTCTCTTTGACATAGCCATAAAGAATTTAGTCCATAATCCTCAAGAAATCAATTAACAACTACATCATAAAGTCACAACAATTAAGGATTAAAAAAAGGAAAACTTACCTTAAAGATGGAAGATTGAAGAAATAAAGGAAGAATTGTTGAGATTATGAAGCAAAGAAGAATCTTGAAGGACAAGGGGAATGTTGAGAGCAAAAACTTGTACGACTTAGGGGTAAAATAAGGATGAATTTAGGCATTTAGGTGTGGAGTCTATTTAAAGAGTGAAATCTGGATCTGATTGACCCAATTGAAAGTCGAGTACTAAGTTGAACTTAGAGTGATATACGACACACAAGTTTAAGTGTGCATCACATTGGTCATCGTACAGATAAAACAGTGATCCTATGCGGTATGGTGTGCGTTGCACATGTTATCGCACAAAGGTAAGTATACATCAGACAACCAATTGCCAACATTAAGGTTTGTGCTGCCTAAGGTATCGCGCAAGTGAAACAGTGAGGGCTACGATTGGGTATGCGACGCACAAGCAATCGTCAATATTAAGGTGTACGATGCAGAAGGTGTCATACAAGTTAAGGTATGCGCCACACATGGTAACTTCTACTTAAGGCAGTGGGCTTAGGCTATGTCTTAGGTTACTCCTTTGCCATGGACTATGTAAACTTAGATGTGATACACCCCATTCTTCATATAAAGCATTGAGAAAGGTCTGTACCGCGGGACTCTTTGAGTCGGATTAACATAATTTGGGTCACGACTCTAACACAAATCATGACTCGAGCCTTACATATTAGACCACTCCAATTACCTGTAATGTTCCCATTGCTCCTAAACATACCACCATTGACATGGCTCAATTCCAAACCAAATTTTGCACCAATCACCTCCTTAGTACTTCATGTACCTACACTTAATAAAAAACAACTAAAAATGACAAGAAGGATGGGTTACCTTTCACCAAGCACCATAGTTTTGGTCATAGCTCGACTCTTATTTTTACATTTTTATTAAACATGATAAAATGAGAATAAGATCATTAGTTACCTCTCGAGCAACACCTTATTTAATATTGCGGCATGACTTGATTATCTTGACTACTTAGGCTTCATTAAGATACATCGATGATACCATTTGTACCTCATATTCATAGAATGCATCAACGATTGAGGAAACACTCACCTCCTTTTGCTGTTTCATGGATTTACACACTTTAAAACTAACCCCTTTCCCGTTGAGCCTAAATTTTAGCTCATTCAACTCCAGGTCAACTAACCTCTCCCAGTTGCTAAGAACGGCCTGCCCAAAATTATGGGTACTTTAATGTCCACTTCGTGATTAAGAATTACAAAGTCGATAGGAAATATAAAATCGGCCACCTTTACAAGTACATCATGTTGAATCCTAATCGGCCTTTTCATCGATCTACCCACCATTACAAGTCGCATGTTTATGGGTGTGGGGTCTTTCAAACCCAACTTCTTATTAACAGCTAGCGGCATCAGATTGATGCTAGCTCCCAAATCACATAAGGCCTTAGCAAAATCTAGAGACCTAATCGTACAAGGGATGGTGAATGCTCCTGGTTCTACCTTTTTCTGCACCAGTGACCTTGTAAAAATGGCACTATAATGATGGAGATTATCTATCGGTTCGTAGCTTATCGCTCTTTTCTTTGTCATAAGATCTTTCATAAACTTAGCATATCCAGGTATCTGTTTCAGTGCTTCAACTAAAGGTACATTCACTATCAATTTCTTCAACATAGCCATGAATTTGTTAAACTTGCCTTCATCTTCTTTCTTTTTTAATCATTGTGGAAATGGGGGTGGTGGCCTTAGGATTTTAACAATAGCAACTTTTACCTCTTTTGGTATGCCTTGCTCCACATCACTAACTTACTTTAGCTTAGGTGGTTGTTCTACTTCCGCACTCTTCTTTTCTAAAACTTCTAACTCCATAGGCACCACCGAAGATTTATCAACTATCTCCCAATCCATTTGGGATGCATCAGTATGAGAGAATGCTCTCAATCCTAGACTAGATAACATCTTACCGCTTCTAGTGGTAATAGCCATGCACAATCCATCAGTCCTCGAATTCTGAACTGTATCACTTGGTAGAGTCCCATACTATCTTTGGTTGAATATTGTGGATAATTAGTTCATGTACTACTCCAGTTATTTAATAGCAATTGAGTGTGAATTGACTAGTTGACTCAAGAAAGATATTTCACTCTTTATCATTGTTACCCCAGAATTGGTCGCCTCAACTCCCTTTAATAGTTTCTCCATCATGTCCTCCATAAACATTTTGCCCGAACTGGTGGTAGCATTATCACAAATTTTAGTAGGTACATACAATCCATCCTTATCACTTTTATTCTTATAATCTCCTTGATAGTTCCAACCTTAGATTCCTTGACCACTGGTCCAGAAACCCCCCTGGTTATGCAAGTAGTTAGCCTCTTCCTTGGTGTTTAATTTAGATCCCTTATCATGGGACCCCATAAATTTTACCTTTTCTACATTCCCTGATAGCATATGTTTCATGAGTTGATCTATCTGGATATTTATGTGAGCCATATCCTGATCACGCTCCTTATTTCTTCTACGCTTCTCTACTTATATTACACTAGACCTAGTATTACTTGCTACGATAGAATCTCTAGTATGCCAAGCTCTACTCGACTTACTTATTCTTTCTAACATGTCCATAGCCTCAGTAAAGGTGAGCTCCATAAAATATCTTTCTACAGCATTATCCACTATTGGCTTTGTATGTGAGTTCAAAGCTCTGTAGAATGTTTCCATAAAGTACTCATCAGTCTTCTTATGGTTTAGGCATTGAGTCAACTTCTTTTTAATCCTTGCCCAAGTCTCATGTAAAGCTTCATTATCCAATTACCTAAATTTGCTAATCTCATCCCTTAATTGTAAAATTTTAGAGGGTGGAAAGAACCTTTCTAGGAAAGCTCCTTTCAATTGCCTCCAGTTAGTTATAGAATCAGGAGTCAGCTCATTCAACCACATAGTTGCCTCTCGAGACAGAGACAGTAGAAACAATTTCAAATGAATAGCATTTTGTCCCACTCCAGGATTATCAAATGACTTACAAATATTGATGAATTTAATCAAATATAGATTTGGATCATCACTAGGTAATCCACCAAAGAGTCCTTTCAAATTTAGTAGCTGGATCATAGTACTGGTGATATTGAATTTCACCCCAGGAGCTAGTGGTGGTAGAATGAGTGCCCCTATAGCTCCAGCTCCACCTAAATTGTCCTCCTCATTGTCACTATCAAACTGCACAGCTTGGTAGTCTAGTCTTCCTCTGAATAGACAATTTTGATTTACAGGTGCAACTACTCCCACTGCATGCCTCCTATTAGCCGGGTCAATTAAATCATCATCTCCTAGGTTTTTTCTATCTAGATTAGGTACCCGACCTGGGTTATCTGCATTCTGTTTATTTAATTAAGCATTAGATAAAGAGGCTAATCTTTCAGTTTCCTGTTGGTTAGCCATTCTTTCAATAAGATGAGGTTCAGGATTGAAGGGTAATAATGGTTCTCCTGAACTTCTGGTTCATGGCATAAAAAACAATAAGCCTGTAATGAACAAAAACAACAAATAAATGTAAAATAAGGAAACTTGACTGATATTCAATTAGCAGACATAAACTCAATTGACAACCATATTCCCCGGCAATGTCACCAAAATTTGATACGCCCAAATTACACCTCTCTTATGAGAGAGTAAGCGGTCGCTGTCAAATATAGAACCCAACTAGGTTGGGGTTGAATCCCATAGGGAATATGGTGCTAATTCCATTGTATGTAGATTAGTTGACTTTTAATCATTCGTTTCCATAAAACAAAAAGAGGGTTTTAATTTAGTTCATAAATTTATAGTTTTAGAGTAATAAGATGAAATATGTGTAGTAGTATTCAAATTTAGAGAAATGGCAAACTAGGGTTATGTCCACCTTGTAGTTTTTCATACTTTCCAAGTATGGGCTTTACGAGTTCATACATCCATCATGCTTATAGAGAAACGTATTTCTTTTAATAACATAATCCTAGTGTTTCTTAACCATCAAGGACTAATTCACTTCAAATTTCTCGAATCAAGAGTGTTTACAAAAATAATATGAAATATCCAAGTAGTTAATATTGTTAAGGCATTTACATATGAAATTGGGGTTTGACATCCTATTTTCTTGTCACTGCTCTCTTTTCTGAACCTCAAACTTTCTATCAAACAAGTTGAGTTTTAAGGTACATCCTCTATGTTTGCAACCACAAGAATTCAAGATAAACAAAGAGAGTATGATAAAAACAGATCAATACATAATGAATTCAAAAACCAAAGTAATAGATTGTATGTTACAAAGATCCCATAACCCTAACTAACAAACTTAGCTACACATGAATAAAACAAGAATCATAATAGAAATATTCATCGCAACAAAATCTAGAAGATAATCTTGCTGTGCAAATAGTGAAAACAAGAGAAAAAGTATTTTTCTCTCTCTCCTAAGCTAAGCCTCCCTTCTCCTCATCAAAAACTAATACATAATAATGAATAATTATAAATTTTCAAAATCAAGTCTTTTTAATAATCTTTTCTCTCATAATTTCCTTCTAAGTCCCTAGACTAATTATAAATGACAAATTAGTCTTAGACATAGTTTCTAGGTGCCATATTTTATCTAGACTGCTACTCTCTCTTTTGTCATATGCCATCCCCATTCCATAGTCCCATTATGTCTCCATCAACCTCCTTGATACCTGAAATCATGCTAATCACATCGGTTAGCTCAATCACATAGAAGTGGAGTAAAAACATAAGAAACTAGTCACTTTGTTTTCCAAACTTAGCTAAAATATGGGTAAGTTATGATGCTTAGGCGTATAAATACACCCAAGATCATACCCCAATTACAACTCTAAGATTCTCGTATAGCTTGTTGTTCTTTATAGCTACAGCCAACTGATAACGCTCAACTTACACATCAATTTAATGCAAGGTGGTCGTCGTCAATATAGTGGGTCAAATCCACAGGGAATAATGTGAGTGGCGATTAAACTAGTTTGAAACTAAGGCTACTAGTTAAATTCAAATAACTAGCATGAGGAGACAAAATGGGGGTTTTTAATGATTAGGAAATAATTGTCGGTTGCTTTAATCAGTGTTCGTAGTCAAGAGTTTATAGAGAAACTAGAATTAAGTTCACTAGGGTGTTCGGTACTTTACAAATGCTAATAGTGGTTCAAGATTCTCACAGTAGGTAGGGCAACAGGCTATCTTTATCGATGTTATGCTTAAATGTCTCTCGACCTACTTAAGCGTTTAATTTCCTAATCCTCTCGGACCTAGGGAATTTCTATTCACTGCCTATATTTTACCTCAGGTTAATTAACCTTGTTACAGCGCTGGTTATTAAACAAAGTATTTTTGATTCCCTATTGATAACTCACTTCCTACTATATTTTATTTCTTTCTCAGGAAAATCAAAGCAGGTGTGTCTACTTTTTGCAACCAACAGACGTTAATTAAAGCTTCAGAATTATCAAGATATCCTACCACCTTTTGAATCTTGAACACTTTGCACCTTATCAAAACCTAACCGTAGATCCCATAACTCAGGTTAATGGAATTTAGTCACAAATGATGCAACAAACAAAACATATAATTTAATTCATAATTTGAAAGATAAACATACAAAGATGAATAATAACTAGTGAATCGCAGATTAAATCACAAAGGAAATCCCAAAATACTGATAATAATCTCTTCAAAGTATTTTGCTTTTTCAAGCCAAAAGTAGATAAAGAAAAATATCAAAATATGATATCTCAAAAGTCAATGTGTTGACCCCTGAGACAAAACCCTAAACAATGCTTTTTATAGTTAATTCTAAATAAGAAAATAAAATCACAATGTTTAGAAAATCCTTCGAAATAGGTGACGGTATTTGTGATTTCATGTCAGGGTCCTGACGACTTATCAGGAATGTCGTCAGGCCCTCTAGCATTCTTGGCATCTTATGCTTTAACTGACCAAAAAGCTTAATGACTTATCAGATATCTGATGAGATATCAGAAATGTCATCACTTATTCATTCAAAATTTGATTCTTTGCCTGCACTTGATGGCAACTCTGACGGCTTATCACAGTTGTTACAACATGTCTGAAATGTTGTCACAGTTTCACTTTAATCTTTCTAACACTGCAACACCTGATGTGATTTATGATAACTTATCACAGGGCTGACAACTTATCAAGAATGTCGTCAGCCACACTTCCAGTTCTTTTGCATTAGTTTTTAGCTCTTTTGCTTCCATTTCCTTAAATTTCCCCTGCATCATGACCTTTACCGCAATATCAAAGTAAAATAATTAAAAACGATAAAAGTTGCTTAATACTTTGCAATTACTCTCAGTTAAAAGACATAAACGTGTTAGCGTCTGCTCACACATCAACACCATCAACTTAAAACAATTGCTTGTCCTCAAGCAACCAAAACACAATACTACGATACTTAACCAAGAGACACATAAGATAACTATGACAGTTGATCATCAATTTTAGTTCAAAACACATTACTCTCTCCATTTTCAATCTCTTTAGACCTAGCTATGTATATCCATGAAGATCAATAATATGACAGAAAGAAATCAAGATATAGCATCGACTTAGCAACAATAACTATGCATATGTACAAATTACGCTACCCAAACAAGTAGGCAACTAGCAATGCAACTGATGTGCCCTTACAACAACGAAGTCCCTCCTCACTCATATATGAAATCAAGCATGTGAATGCAGTGATGGTCAAGAGACACTCACACTCAGAAATAAATTCCAATCAATGCATGTCAAATACCATATGCTTGCCCTTATTTTCATTTCCTAAGATTTCAGACTGCTAAGTTAGGATCACTATAGGTCTTTTCTTTGGCTTTGTAATGTACGCTTGAGGCTGGTATGATATGCAAGGATATTTAAGTTGACTAAGCCTCCTTGGCACTACACTATTTTTGGGGTCTCACTTATCAACCTTTACTTAATTCTCTCCTTTATTGATCACACATACTCCGGATGGGTGCGGTATTTTTGACAATCATTTCTTTTTTTTCACAACTTTTCTTTTTTTATTCGTTTTCCACCACTTCCAGCTTTTTATTCTTTTCTTTCATTCTACCTTTCTTCATACTCATTTTACGTCATGTACCCCTATGGTAGCCACCGTCTACTTAAGTGATTTTCCTCAGTCAAAGTGCACAATGTCCAAGGATGGCCAGGGCCAAAATAGGTTCATTGTGATACAAATGGGAAGGTGATAGGTATAATAAAAAGAATAGGCATTTAGGCTCAAAATCAGGATTAAGGGATATTATTCACACATGGAAAGTCATTTAGGCTAAAACTGGACTAATATCAATAATGACCTATGATCCTTTCTTAACTGCTATCCTACAACTAAGGGAATACCAATCGGGTAAGTTCTTTATTTAACACACAACAGAAACTAGATAGCATCTCACACACATATGGCACAAAGGTACATCACAAGCTACTACCCATTCGGTTAATGAAATTGTTTAGCAATGATTATCATGTTACTAGAACTAATACCATACAAAAATGAACAGTGGTCACAATTAGATGCATATCACATAGTTACCAGATAGATAGTTTGAGAGGTATTTGTCATTCCAAGTGAAATCAACAAAAATATGTCAACTGCCCTAGATACTTATTTCCCCCCAGTTAACCACAATACATTATAAAATAGACATAATAACAAGACTCCAGGGAAAAGAGGCACGACAACAAAAATCCCAAGAGGACATCAACACCCATAAGTAGTCCTACCCTTAACTTATAATCATATATTGTCCCTAATGCATCAACTAAAACAAGAGAGTTAGAAACATACCTATGGTACCACAGCTGTGAAGATCTGATGTCAATCACATAATATGAATACAAATAATAAAATACCTCGGGTTGCCTCCTAATCAGTGCCTGGTTAAATGTCATGGCACGACTTAGTTATCTTGACTACTCAGACTTCATCAAGATTCTTTGTTGCTAATTATTTATGTCTCCACTTGGTCGATTTGAAATGTCAACCCAATTTTTGATCAATACATCTTAAAGGTGTGTTGGGCAAATGTGAGGGCATGATGAGAAATGTTCTATCACGCCACTTTGAAGACTTGAACTGCTTGCCCAATTTTGCATTGAACTTTCATGTGGGCTTATTTGGCAACGATAAGAATCATAAACAGCCACTAAATGGACATCAATCTTTAAGCTTCTTGGCCTTCAAGATTGGGGCTGTAGTATACCCTTTTGGAAGGACAAATGCCAAAATATAAGAATCTTCCTCCTTATTTTCAAAATTCATCATTTGCTTGGGTGATTCAACTTTCATCATATCCACCAAGAATAATGTTGAAAAGTGGTTTGAATGAGGACTATCTGTCAATTTTTGAGTAGCATCCCTATTAGTATTTTTCCCCTAAAATGTACTAGAGTCTTCACAAGGATTTTGCTTGATTTCTTCTTTTGACTCTAGTACCATTTCCTCATCTTTGGCATCTTCATTCATAAATGGTTCGATTGGTTGGGAAATCACCAAGGGTTGCTCAACATCAAGCTCATCATCAATATCGGATTCTTGCTCCTCATCTTCACACTCGTCCATTATTTTAAATGATTCCATAGACAAGATATCATCTAAACATAATGTGGAAAAGTGCTTTAAATGGTTGACCTCTATATCTATATCCTCTATCATTCTTTTTTCCTCATTATTTGCCCTTATGTATTGATGTATATCACGTATGATATCATTTATTGTGTCCACACACTCCAAAATTAGTGGAAGCATAGCTTCAATACCACTCTTTCTGGTGCTTCGTTCTTCTTTTTCTTGACCATAAGACCTATCAAAATCATAAGAAGAACTATAATTTGAGTTAGCATATCCGGGGGAGGGGCCATTTGGGAAATAACTCCAATGTCTATCTTGACCACCACATAATGAACAATCATACTCCAGTTAGGATGGAGATGGTGCATACATCTCTCTCTGGGGAGCATAACTATAATCTTGCCAAAAGTAAGGTCCATCACACTATGGACATGGATCATCAAGATAAGATTTAGCCACCAAACTCATGTTCATTCCACAATGCCATAGTAATAAGTAAACTAAAATAAAAATCTACCTAACATAAGAAATTAAAAAAAAAAAACTAAAAATAAATATTTACAAGTTTGAATTCAAGCAAGTAGGCTAAAATTCCAAACCAACTCAATACGCAAAATTATTCCCTGGCAACGGCGCCATTTTTGACAATGCTCAATTTACATAGTAATTTATTCCAAGGCGATCGTCGTCAATATATTTACCCAACTTTAGAGTCGGGTTCGAATCCACAGGGAACAATGTGAGTGGCAATTAAACTAGTTTGAACTAAAGCTACAAGTTAAATTCACATAACTGGCACGAGAAGACAAAATTAGAGTTTTAATGATTACCAAATAATTGTCGATCGCTTTAATCAGTGTTCATAGTCAAGAATTTATAAAGAAACCAGAATTATGTTCACTAGGGTGTTCGGTACTTGACATATGCTAATAGTGGTTAAAGATTCTCACGGTAGGTAGGACAAGAAGCTATCTTTATCGATGTTATGCTTAAATGTCTCTCGACCTACTTAAGCATTTGATTTTCTAATCCTCTCGTACTTAGGGAATTTTTATTCACTACCCAAATTTTACCTCAGGTAAACCAACCTTGTTATGGTACTGGTTATTAAACAAAGAATTTTTGAGTCCCTATTGATAACTCACTTCCTACTATATTTGATTTCTTTATCAAGAAAATCAAAGCAGGTGTGTCTACTGTTTGCAACCAACAGACGTTAATTAAAGCTTCAGAATTATCAAGAAATCCTACCACCTTTTGAATCTTGAACACTTAGCACCTTATCTAATCCTAACCCTAGATCCCATAACTCAGGTTGATGGAATTTAGCCACTAATGATGCAACAAACGAAACACATAATTGAATTCATACTTTGAAAGATAAAATTACAAAGATGAATAATAACTAGTGAATCCCAGATTAAATCACAAAGGAAATTCCAAAATACTGATAATAATCTCTTCAAAGTATTTTGCTTTTTCAAGCAAAAAGTAGAGAGAGAAAAATATTAAATTATGCTATCTCAAAATAAAATGTATCGACCCCCTAGAAAAACCCTAAACAATGCTTTTTATAGTTAATCCTAAATAGGGTAATAAAATCACAATGTTCAGAAAATCCTTTGGAATAAGTGACGACATTTGTGACGGCGTGTCAGGGTCTTGACGACTTATCAGGAATGTCGTCAGACCCTCCTGAATTCTTGGTATCTTCTTCTTTAACTAATGGTAAAGCTTGATGACTTATCAGATACGTGATGACATATCAGAAATGTCTTCACTTCTTCATTCAAAATTTGATTCTCTGCCTACACTTGACGGCAACTCTGATGCCTTATCACAATTTTGATGACATGTCAGAAATTTCGTCCCAGTTTTACTTTAATCCTTCTAACACTGTAACACCTGACGTGATTTATGATAACTTATCACAAGGCTAATGACTTATCAGGAATGTCGTCAGCCACACTTCCAGTTCTTTTGCATCAATTTTCATCTCTTTCGCTTCCATTTCCTTAAATTTCCCTTGTATCATGACTTTTACTGTAATATCAAAGTAAAATAATCAAAAACGACAAAAGTTGCTTAAGACTTTGCAATTATTCTCAGTTAAAAGCCTTAAATGTTTTAGCATCTGCTCACACATCACCAACTGTGTTTGATTAGTTAGAATTTGTTTCATCATCTCTTACAAGTTGCTAGTTGACTAATTTTCGTGCCTGTGGTTGCTGAATTTAATGTTGTTGGGTATTTCATGACTGATTTAGTGGCTGTGTCTTCCACTTAATGTTGAAGGCATTCCCAAAATTCTACCTCTGAGCATTTTATACATACATCACAGACTTAGGATTGGCAGTATACTTACCCACTGAATGATCACTAGTGCTATAAAGCTCACACCAACCACTGGTCTGCTGAACTGCATTAACTGCTGTTGCAGGCTGTATAACTCAAAATTTTAGGCTGCTGAACTGGGTGTTTATCAAATTTTGCAATGCAACAACCTAAGCTGATAACGCAGTGTATTGGTCCACCTCCAACACCTGCAACTTTTTTCGTGGCACTTCTAGAATAACTATGCCACTCTGGATTTCATTGTGCGATGCACTTCAATAAATTGTACAACTCCCGATAAGTAAACTCCAGTGCTTGACCACCTGCCACTGAATCTAGGAAAAAATTTGTGTTGTTGTTAAAAGCTACTACAAAAGTATGAGAAAGTGCCTCATTGGACTAACAATGATGTGAGAATTCCTAAAGAAGTGCCTTGAACCACTTTCAAGCATGATAGAGTTTCTTGTCTAGCCTCTGTTTGAAGCTTAATATATCAATATGAAGATTCACAGTCTTGCCAAGCGAAAAGAAACTGATGAGAAAATTTTGGGCTAAGCCATCCTATGATGTAATTGAATTCGCTAGCTTAGAGTTCAACCACCCTTTATCTTTTCTAATAAGTTAATAGGGGAAGAATATCAGCCTCACATAAATAGCATTCACACCCGTAGGGATGAATGTGTCAGTAGGCTCAATGAAATTCTGTAAGTGGACCTATGGATCTTTATGTACAAACCCTGTAAACTATCCACTGCTAATAAACAGATGCACTATATTTTTCTTTACCTCAAACCTCCCTCCAGCAGTTGGTTTCTAAAAAAGTGAGGTCAGATTTGTCGAAAGTAGGATTGCCAGTTCACGAACTATCCTGCGGGATGCTTGTTCTTCAGCCATAGGACTAGGATTTTCTTAATCTTATTCTATTTGCGAAACTTTTGGGAGAAGAATTGCTTTTTTCCTGAGTTGATGGAAGCATTGGTCGGGTTTGGGGCTTGGATCAACAAATTCCCTATCCCTTGCCAGCTTACTAACCTGTAAACCTATTTTATGCAAATACAAAAACAAGACCAAGTGTAAAAAAACAAAGAAATTTAAAAGTAAAACTAAAAATAAAACATTGCCAATTTACAAGTCCCCAGCAACGATGCCAAAGACATGATAGCATCTAAGCACACACGCAAGGGTAAGTGGTCTACCTAGTAATATAATGGCCTTCAAGAAATATGAATATCAATCCCACAGGGACTTGTTTCAACGACTATTCAATTCTAGTTCACAATTTAGATTAATTGATGCAAGCGTAACCAAAAGAGAGTTTGGAGATTTGTAAAACTAAATGTAAAGTAAGCAATGCATAAAATAAAGGACTTCAGAAAATCAATAGAGTAAAGCCTAGGGTTAAATCACTTCGAAAAATCATACTACATTATAGAACTTCATTCGTTAAGTCGCTTATCTTGGTTATTGAGTCATAGGGTTAATTGCATGATAATGGTCCCCCAACCTCTACTCGTTTACCTAATATGGACATTACAACTACATTATTGAGCGGGATGTAATAATCCAATAAAGTGGTTAACGTTATCATCCCACATGTTAATCAAATAAGGCTTCTAGGTACATCTCTGTCCTAGACGCTTATTTGAATTCCTTATTTCATAAAAGAATACGAACCCTACTTTATTTATCCCCATGTTCTATCTCCCTATTCTCTCTCCGAGATCACAAGGTCTAAAATATATGTATTCTAAGGGTGATCAATTTCCAAAATAATAAAAACAAGAATAAAAAATCAACCTAATATGATAAGCAAATTAACCAAAATTTATCCAAAATGATAGTAGTCATATTCTTGGCTTTAACCCCGGTAAGGGAGTTTTTAGCCAATAATATTCATAATCATTACCCAAAAGCTTGAATACATGTTAAGATACAATTAAAAGCTAAATAAATAATGTAAAAACCTAAAAACAAAGATGCAATAAATCCCAATTTCGTCCAGGCCATCTAAGATCCAAGATAATTCACAAAAGTGTTTAATGTATTTTATTTATAAGTGACGTAAGCATAAGCCGTATAAGAGTTGGAGATGTCATTGCTTTTAAGAACCGAAATAGAGAATGTTGAGGTGTCTTTGGAGCATAGAATTAGTGCATGATGCACACAATATATTGCATATGAATGAAGCATGCGACGTGGGCACTACTACACCGATATGAAGCATGCGACGCGGCCACTACTCCACAGCTATGGAGCATGCGACGTGGGCTATTAGTGTGTCTTCATGGAATTCACTCCACAGATTTCTCTAAGTCAAAGAGGCATGATTTTAAACCCACTTTGTGGGCATAACACCTGCAGCTACTGGAAATTGCATCAAAATTATTTTCTAAGTGTTCAATGTTCCTCTTGCCTTGTGACGTTACTTTGCCTTCCCTTCCAAGCTTTTGGTGTTCTTTTCCTTTTAATTTCCAGCATTTTCCACATCCATATATCACAATAATCAATTCGATAAGCATCCTAAATCATCAATAACCATGGATTAGATCTCAATAAACTAAATCATTCACATTGACGAGTAAGATGCACGAGCAAGGACTAGGCTTGCTCACTTGATCTTTGACTCATAATTTTGGCTCTTGACTTGACCCAATTACACTTTGAACATTACAAATAAGTTTTTCCACATAATATTAAACAATAAAAAAAATAGGAACTCATTTGACACACTAGAATCCAACACGAGAGACTAGAACAACACCTAGCTCAATCTAGTAAAACTAGTTTTCTCCTCTAAATTCTAAACAATTTAAACCCATACTTGTTTGAAAACACTTCTAAACATTGTAAACACATAATTGAGGACTTATATGCTTATTTATACCATTATTCACTTATTAAGCACACGAATTTTCCTCAAAAAAAGACCAAACAAGCTTAAATAGTAACTTTAGAGTGTATAAATACACCCTATCTAATATCTCAACCGGGACCTCTCCATAAGATAGAGCATCTGAAATAACCAATCCTTCCAAAGGAAAAACTGATGAAGGATAATCAAGACACTCCCTCAACATAGAAACATGAAAGATCAAATGAGCCAAACTTAAGCTTGATGGAAACTTCAACTCATAAGCAATATTGCCAACTCTCCGCAAAATCACATAAGGACAAATGAGCTGAGGACATAGTTTCCCCTTTTTCCTAACCTTACAACTCTCTTTAAGGGAGACACCTTAAGGAACACCCTATCCCCAACCTTAAACTCTAACTCTCGACGCCTAACATTCGCATAAGACCTTTGGGGACTTTGGGAAGCTTAAAGCCTTTCCCAAATCACCTTGATCTTCTCTATCACTTGATAAACTAAATTCGGATCGCACATGTCCTCTTCTCATAGATCAAACCACCCAATAGGATATCTACACCTCCAACCATATAGAGCCTCGAAAGGAGCCATACCAATACTCGAATGGTAGTTATAGTTGTAAGCAACCTCTACCAAAGGTAGATGCTTAACCCAATTGCACCAGAGCCAATCATGCAAGAGTGAAGCATGTATTTCAATGTTAGAATATTTCTGTCTACTTGCCCATCAAACTATGGATGAAAAGCAGTACTCAGACTAACCTTAGTCCCTAAACCTTTCTAAAAACATAGCCAGAAGTGAGACATAAATTGCATACCACAATCAGAGATAATCGAAATAGGTACCCCATACAGCTTCACAATCTCTTGAAGATACAACCTCGCTTTATACTCTGCCGATAAGGTAGTCCACACTGGCAAGAAATGGTAGACTTGGTCATCCTATCCACAATGAGCCAAATCGAATTATACTAATTCGAAGACTGAGGAAGACTGGAAATGAAGTCAATATTAATCACTTCCCACTTCCATTTGGGCAAATCAATTTCTTGATACAACCCTCCTTGCCTCATTTGCTCAACCATAACTTGTTGACACACGATACACTTGGCAATAAAATCAGCAATATCCCTCTTCATGCCATTCCACCAGTAGATCTCCATGAGAACATGTTACATCTTTGTCGAGCTGGGATGAAAAATATAGTGTGACTGATGCGCCTCAGCCAAAACCCTTTATCGTAGCCCATCAACATCAGGAGCACACAACCTCCTTTGTTACCATAAAGTACCGTCACCACTGATCTCAAACACCACTACTTTTTGCCCACCACCCTCACACTTGATTTTTATGAAGATAAGATCCAGTACTTGCTTCTCCTTAATAACTGCACCAGGAGACAATCAAACCACTTCTTCACCATCACACGACCATCTTTAAACTCTAAGAGACAAACTCTACGATTAGCCAAGCGGTGAATATCCTTCACCGATTCCTGCTTGTCTTCCTCTATGCAAGCCAAACTACCCATGGATAACTTTCCAAGAGTATCAACAACCACATTAGCCTTACCCGAGTGGTAGCAAAGACTTATATCATTTTCCTTGAGAAACTCACGCTACCTTCTTTGCCTGAGATTAAGCCCTTTTTGAGTGAACACATACTAAAGACTCTTATGATCAGAAAAGATATCTATGTGAACACCATATAAATAACGCCGCCATATTTTAAAAGAAAACATAACCGCCAAAAACTCCAAATGATGAGTAGGATAATTCCTCTTATGTACCTTCAACTGCCTAGAAGCATAGACAATCACCTTCCCATGCTGCATCAAAACACAACAAATCCCTACCCGAAATAAATAATAATAAATCAGAAACCCATCATTGCCCTTTAGTAAGGTCAGGATTGGAGCCGAAGTCAACTTATTCTTCAATTTATCAAAACTTCCTTCGCAAGTATCCGACCAAGACAACTTATCTTTTTCTGAGTCAACATAGTTAAAGGAGCAACTATCGAAGAAAAGATTTCTATAAACCGCCTATAATACCTGGCTAAACCCAAGAATCTTTGAATATTTGATGGAGTCATGGGCCTAGGCCTACGAATCCACCATGATCCCTTCATTAGAAATAATATGGCCCAAGAAAGCCACAGTGTTCAACTAGATGTCACACTTAGAGAACTTGGCATACAACTGTTGTTCCTTTAAGGTTTGCAACACCACACAGAGGTGATTAGCATGATCCACCTTACTCTTCGAATGAACCAAAATGTCATTAATAAACACAATGACAAAAAGATCCAAATACTACTTGAACACCCTATTTATCAAGTCTATAAATGGTGCCAGAGCATTGGTCAAGCCAAATGACATCACCAAGAACTCAAAATGCCTATACCAAGTATGATAAGCCATCGTAGGGATATCCACCTCCCTAATCTTAAGTTGATAGTAACCAGACCAAAGATCTACCTTAGAGAAGACTTGACACCTTATAACTGGTCAAACAAGTCATCTATCTGAGAAAAAGGATACTTGTTCTTGACTGTCACCTTATTCAACTGCCTGTAGTAAAGTCATGTTCGAAGGGAGCCATCCTTAATGCACACAAATAAGACAATTGCACCTTAGGGAAAAACACTAGGATGAATAAACCCCTTATCTAGAAGATTCTTAAGTTGCTCCTTCAGTTCCCTCAACTCAGCCGAAGAAATTTTATACGGAGGAACAGAAATTGGATAAGTGTCTAGAAGAAAATCAATACCTAACTCTATTTCCCTATCTGGAGAAACTCTAGGAAGATCATCCAGAAAGACCTCCGAAAACTTATTAACCATAGGGACCTAAGACAAAGAAGGACCTTATGAGTTAGAATCTTTAACCCGAACCAAGTAATAAAGACAACATTAAGAGATTAACCTCCGATCTCCAAGATAAGAAATAAACCTCCCCCTCGGAGACAAGGAACTACCTTTACATTTTATAACTGGTTCACCAGGAAACTAAAATATAACCCTATGGGTTCGACAATCGATAGACTCATAACAAGAATGGAACCAATCCATACCCAGAATTACATCAAAATCTACCATATCCAACTCAAATAGATCTGCCAAGGTCTGCTTGCTACCAAAAACTACGACACACCCCCTATGGACTTTCTTAGGAATAACCGAGTCACCTATGGGGTAGAAATAGAAAAGGATCCAAGATAACTTCTAGATCAAAATAAAAAGATACAGACACATATAGAGTCACATAAAAAAGAATGGACCCCATATCAAGAAAATAATAGATGTCATGAGAGAAAAGCTATAAAGTACCAGTAACAACATCAGGTGTGCCTCAGATTTTTGTCAAGACACCAAAGCATACAAATTGTTCAAACCAACACAAGAACAAGGAGCAGTAATAGAAGCAGAGGTCACCCCACTAGGTGTAGGAGCAGAAGATAAAGCCACATGATTTTTTTTCTCCCCCATAGCAACCTTATTGACTGAAAATCCCTAAGCCAATGGCCTAACTGGCCTCAGTTAAAGAACTTGCCCCTTTTTTCATACCAATTACCCCGATGAGGATGACCATAGAATCAAAAAGAAGGACGCAAAGAAACTGGCTGACCTTCACTCGCCTGAGATTGGGTAACCTATGCCTGAGAATTGTCACTACCCTGATGATGCCTGTCTCCCAACTAATAAGGAGCACTAGAAGAAAAGGATCTCGTACTTCCCCACTTCTTTTTATTCCACTTGACACCTTCCCTACAACCCTGAGATTGAGCACCTCCCTAATCAGAAAACCTGCTTCTCTTTCCCTACCTATCCCCAAACTCTGTATGCTTTCTCCTTCTATCCTTAACCTTCTACATATAAATAGTCAACCTCAAGATATCCATATCTTTAATCATCAAGGCAGTGTTGCTCTCTAGAATCAAATCTATATTTAATCTAAAATCAAACTTCCTTATTTTTGACCTTATATCAGCTACCAAATTAGGAGCATACCTTGATAGTTGATGGAACTTCAAAGCATATTCCTTTATTGACATCCTCACCTACCTGAGGTTTATAAAATCCTCTATCATAGGTTCCCTTAACTATTGAAGAAAGAGTCAATCCATGAAGTCATTAGAAAAGTCCTCCCATAATCCATACTCTTCTATATCACCTCTATCCCTATCCTACTCATACCACTAACAAGGAATATCCTTGAACTAATAAGCTGGAAAGTTAACCCCCTCTACCTTAGTAGCGTGCATCATCCAAAAGATATTTTCCATCTCATCCAAGAAGCCTTGTGGATCCTCCTCCACCTTTACCCTAGTGAAATTTGGAGGACCCATCTTCATAAATTAACCAACCCTTATGGCCTCAGCAAACAAAGCACCAGTCATACTTTGCTAAGCTTGAGCAACAAATAATTGGGCAATGACATGAATAGACTAATCAAATTCTTCGTTCTTCATGTTGCCCTGAGGAACTTGAGGATAAATAGCCGGAATAGGATAAAATCCAGCACCATCAAGAATAGGACTATGAGATCGAAGATGTAGTCCAAATATAAGATGTACCCCTTCAACATTATCCTCAAATAGGATGAAAGAATTTACTTGTGTTCCAAATCTAGGAGGCATGATTTGAAAGACGAACAAACAAGGATTAGAGGAGATTCCAGGATTGAGAACTCAAGCTTGAAGATAGAATACCAATAAAGTAAAACATTCCTAAATGTCTTCCAACCTCTCTTTTATAAGTTTGGCGCGCTTTACACCCCTAAAAGAGATTCTAATCAACATGACTTTGTGAACTTACTAGCTAACAGTCAACCTGGGCTCTGATACCAATGGACATGACCCAAAACTGTACGTTGTCATGATGGGCATCCCAAGTTCAACTAGGAATGGAGACCGTCCCCTGTTACCCAACCACCTATATCTATCTTTAGATGGGTTGAATTTCGATCATATAACAAGATAAGATTATTGTTCTCATTAAGACTCTAGTATTAGGTCACGACCATAACCGAACAAAGCGAGTGAACCATACTACACCAACCGCCCAACCATACCAAACCAAACCATTGACCATAAACCAAAAGGAATACAAAACATAATGTGAAAAATCAATCCTAAAATATAATATGATAGGAAAATAAGAAAGCATGTCTGATGATTCCATCCTCAATATCAATACCAATGCTAAGGCTAACACCTCTATCGATCCCCCATACCAACCCCAAAAGTGCCACAAAGCCTTTATCCGAAAGAGTAAGCGAATTCGGTTGGAACATAGCCCCAACTATGGCCAAAAGCAATATCTAATAAAAAAGAAAAGTTTCTAAATAAATCCATAACATGAGATAATGTCTTACAAAAGGATGGAAGCTCACCACATTAGTCCAAATTCTGATAGCGAATCTATGTGACAAATAGGAGGATTAGAATGACCTGTTCTTGCATAGCATAGGTATACAACTGCCAGTAGATAGGGTTAGAGAATGACTGCTAGCATGAATCTTAGGATAACGATTAAATACTTTCAGTTATAAAACCAAGTAAAACCATCCACAATACATACAAACACACATATATATAAGTGCTAGGAAAGGGAACCTGGTTTAGCATGAATTTAAAACCTTTACCTGGGTTGTGTAGCTTTACCATCCAAACCCACCCATGGGCCATATGGGTTCAGCTCTCCCTGCTAAAAGGGACCCAGTGCATATAGATGCACAACCAGGGAATATCCCATGAGAGGACTAGTACATCCCCTAATATAATATATGACACCCGTATATGGTCATCAAGACCCGTCTTATCGATAACTATAAGTTTCTGGTTTTGGTCTTCTCGTGACCACCCTTCTATGGCTTAGCTATAAACCCCACCTTTAATGCCTAACTAAAACCATGTCAAAATAATTCATTTACCATTTATTATCCAAAGCTATTATTAGTGGTATCATCATACCTCCTTATTACTTGCAAATAGTATCCATAGCCAAACTATTTAGGTTATGGGGACCTTAGGCGCCCTTCCAATTTCCATATTAAATATAGTTGAGAGACTTCCATGTTCTTCACGAGCATAACCATTCAGACTTTATCATTTTCAAACAATTTAAACCATGCATAAATCCTTTATCCAATTTAAAACATGCAAGAGTTCTATTAAAATAAGTCAATGCAATGAACATATCTTTATAAGCATTTTATCAAGCACCTTGGGGGCATAATATAACTATAAACAATTCCAAAGACCATTAAACAATTACCATTCAATCCAATTATCCAAAACCATCATTAATGCATATAAAAGCATAATTAAAACCACAGGAAACCATAACCAAGCATTTAATATCAAAACCCCCAAATAATAGTTGAAAACCATAATCATGAAATAGTAAAACCATGAAATCCATCATATAAACCATGCCTTTAGTTGAAATTACAATGAGGGAATACAATCATGCCTTATACCGAAGAATTGATGGAAAGAAATCATGAAGACAAGCTCTAAATCAATTCGTAAGATAAAACCCTGGCCTTTTTGCCCCAAAAGCTCTTGAGAGAATTATGATATGTTTTGGAATAGTTTCTAAGTATTAATGAATAGAATAATAGGCATCCTAAGTGTATTACAAATCATGGGTCCTAGTTAAAGTAAGTAGAAAAATATCCAAAATACCCCCACTTAAATCTCTTAAAAACTTATCATAAAGATATGACTGACCCATATAAGTCATACCTTCCTATACGATTGGTAACCACCACTCATGTTTATGCCTTAACCCTTGCATCAAACAATGTCCAGTATACAACTCATTCAACCAAGTTGTAACCACATAATATAATTTGTACCAATGAACCGTATCCCTGGAAGAATGAACTACTAGGAGGATTAACACTATCATTATACAAGTCCTTGATATGACTTATACCAAGATCTACGACTCATACCCTTAAGTCAAACTTATTATAGTAACAAAAACTATCCCACAAACTAACACTGGTCAACATACAGCAGGACCATACCACTAATATCCTAGTTATGACTCGTACCCATAAGTCATATTGGGCTTGGATAATGGATTTCCAGGAATTTTTCTAAGGGTTCAAAACCCAGGATATTTCAGGTGTTCAGCCTTTCTATCACATCTAAGGGACATTAGTGCAGACTCTTCTTCTATTAACCAAGTTCTCATGGTGTTAGAGTTTCAGTTTGTTTTTTTCACAAACTTGCTTGGTATACCTCTATACTGGGAAATTGACTTTTTTCTGAGCAGTCTCCTAATTTCTATTCCTCTCTATCAAATATCTCTAGTTAAGTTGAGATAACCCAAGACTCAGTTGTAGGTTTTGTTTGATAAGGGATTCATTTATTCGAGTTCTTCTCCTTATGGTTTTCTCATGTTGTTCATTAAGAAAAAAGATGGTAGTTGGAGAATGTGTATTGACTACTGACTGTTGAATAAGGTTACTACTAGGAATAAGTATCCTTTTCCCCAAATATATAATCTTTTTGACCAATGGCAAGGTGTTTTAGTTTTCTCCGAGATATACTTAAGTTTAGATTATCATCAACTAAAGATTCATCTTGAGGATATACTCAAAACAACTTTCAAGATCAAGTACGGGCATTATGAGTTCTTAGTAATTTCTTTTAAGTTGATCAATGTGCCGCCAATCTTCTTGAGTTTGATAAATAGTATTTTAAGTCTTTTTGGTTTTGTTTGTGATTGTTTTTATCAATGATATTTTGGTTTAGTCAAAGTGCAAGGAGGAGCATGCAAGTCATCTTCGCATTGTGTTGAGAATTTTAAAGGAGAAAAAGCTTTATGCTAAGTTCTTAAAATGTGAATTTAGTTGTCTTATGTTTCCTTTCTAGGGAATGTGATTTCAAAAAGGGTTGATGATACATCCCCATAAGATTAAGGATGTTAAGAGTTGGGATTGACCTTGCTTTGAATTTAGATATAGTATGTTTTTCTTAAGTTTTTGAAATAAATTGATATTTGGATAATAAATAAAAATTACCCTCTTAATCTCAAATAGTTGTCACAACTTAATTCTAAAGTCAAAGGATATAAATTTTGATCATCATTTTAAGGTGTATTCTATTGATATATTAATATGAGAAAAATTGCAACTCTTATTATTTTTAATATTATTTTTGAATATCCAAATATTAATTCAAAAATATTCAATTAATATAATCTAATTTATGTTTTAAATATTAGTCAAATTGACTGTCGAGAAGAGAAACATGGCAACTAATTTGGTAGGTACAGAGTACTATAACTCACTATATTTAATGATTCAAAATATTTAATATAAAGAAAAGGCTCCTTGATACTTAAATTTAAATTCTTGCTAAATCAAATGATAATTTGTTTTTACTTAAGTTAATAAAGTTAGATCTTAATATTGGCTTAAAATAGTTGCATTTCCTAAACTCTCAAAAACAAAAAGACTTGATAGATGTGCAATGTTATTTTATTTTTCCAAAATCCCTCTTCCTATTAGAACTAGGATTTCCATTTATCACTTGGAAACCCAACACCACTCCACCCTAATAGTGGGAAAATATAACTATATAATTATAACAACAACAACAACCATAACAACATACCTAGAGTATTCCCACAAAATGGGGTCTGGGAAGTGAAAAGTGTACCCAATCCATATCACTACCTCAGTTGAAGTAGAGAAGCTACTTTTGATAAACCCTTAGCTTAGGATAAATAATAAATATAATCAAACAAATATCATAAAATCAACCAAAAAAGGGGCATATCACACCGCTATATAGTATAGGAAACAAAACACCCACAAAGTAATATTATAAACTAGCTATACGCTCATAGACATCACCAAAACACCACGAACAAGGGATACAAAACACTAGAGACACACATTAAAATAGAGAACTCTTTCCCTGATATTATGAATATACTCCTACCTACTACCCCGCTACCTTAATTAGCAGCCCCATAACTTCCTATCAAGGGTCATGTCCTCCTTAAGCTGTAACTGCCCCATGTCCTACCTAATCACCTCCCTCCAATATTTCTCTAGCCTACCTCTAACCTACTTAAAACCATCCACAGCAAGCTTCTCATACGTACAAATTGGACCATCTATGTCCCTCCTCATTACATATCTGAACCAGCGTAACCTTATTTCTCGCATCTTGTTCTCCACCAAAGAATCTCCTACCTTCTCTCGAATAGTTTCATTTCTAATCCCATCCATCCTAGTAATGACACACATTCATCGTAAACATCCTCATCTCTTCCACCTTCAACTTTTTGATATGGAAGTTCTTAACTAGCCAACACCCACCCCATATAATATAGTTGTTTGGACCGCCACTCTTTAGAACTAACCTTTAACCTTTGGAGGCCCCTTTTTATCATATAGGACTCCTAAAGTAAGCCTCTATTTTAACCATTCTGCACTGATATGGTGTGTGAAATCCTCTTTAATCACACTATTCCCCAAAATTATAGACCTAAGATACTTGAAACTCTCCCCTTCTAGATGGACCAAGAATCCAACTTCACAACCACGTTGTCATGATCCGAGCCGAGGCCCAAGCCGTGATGGGCATCCCAAACCATGAAGACGCAAGATCCCTTCTAACTTGCAATCACATACAATAATTATATACAAAGATAAAATGTAGAAGCACACAACAAAATTGAATCACGGTCAACTTTTAATTCAAACTACATAATACTTAAATGAGTTCATACTGATCAACAATATCTAACACTGGTCTGCAAAATCTCTAACAACTGAAGAACATCTGACTGACAGCTAGGAAAAGGCCGCCAGTCTGACCATGAATCAAAATAAAATAACAATAACAAGTTCTAATACAGACCTTCTGAAGTAAGGAAGGCTCACCAGCTGCAAACATCTGACAAGTCCATCTACTGCTTAACGGGACTCCGGGACTATGTCTCAGATCCTAAAATATAGGGGGTCAATAGAGATGTACTAGTATGCAGAGTAATCCAAAATAATGTATGTCTATATATATAACAAAGGTGTGAGCAAGTCTTGAAACATTAAGCATGAAATAGTTAAAAATACATTGTCAATTTCAATGATATTAAAATAATCTTGTCAATGTAGTTCTAATCTTTGTATTACTTCGGAGTTAGGTGGTCCACCCTATAATTTTACAACCCCAAGGGCTATATGGAGTCCTCCCTTAACTCGGCGGCAAGCCCCCAACCCAAGTTTTCCGTAAGAGTTGGAGCTTTTGATTCTGATACGCCACAGGGCACTAGGACAACATATAATCTCTCTAGGGTACATAATAATCTCATATTGGCAAAACATGGTTTTGGGCAATGAGTTTTCTAGACTCATGCCTTCTTCGGGACACCATCTAACATCTCTTTATGCCCATTTTTAGCCTTTTCTGAACATGTATTATTCTAAGTAAAACATCTAAAAATATGAATGAAAATCTCTATTCTATTATGTTCTGAAATACCATGGCATTTTATGTATTGGTATCATTATAACAAGACCTGCAAATTATGTTCTGACCCATAAAATATCATATCACATTCTTCTCTTTCAAAACATAAAGTTCAGAACACCATAATTCAAATAATTTGAGAAGCTTCATTCTTCAATACATTTATCAAACTATGCAAGGATCATTCCTTTCAATCATTTCAACAAACATGTGGTGGTCATGAATTTTTTGAAAACCATGCAATCCTTTCATTATATACCTTCAATATTTATCAATCATGAAAAAATCCCTCTCATCAATTTAAATATCAATCTTAAATCATTCAACAAAAGTCAAAAAATTGATACCATACTTCTAAACAACTTTCTAAAATCAAGAGGTATTGCGATATGAGAGGGAGCATAAATAGTCATGCTCTCAATTTAATCATCAACTTTAACACATACATATATATATATATATATATACATATATATATATATGATTTCAAATAAATTTAGGGAAAATACCTAAAGCCCAAAACAATAATGTCACTAAAGAATTCATAATGCAAATTTCAATGTATATTCCAAAACCCCTACAATAATTCATTGATTTCACCATGTTACAAGTTGTTGAATAATTTCATTATGCCCAAGTAGTATTAGGAAAACCGCAAGTACCTTAGATTATTTAGTTTGAAAGATGAAATGTAGATCTTGATAGATGGAACCCGGATCTTGATTCTTTTCTTGGAATTCTTATCTTAGGGATGAGTTCTAGATCTTTGGGGAAAGGATTAGGGTTGGATTTTTGACAGGAATTGAGTAGTTTTTGAACTATTTTGCCCAAATCCTGATTTTATTTCCTGTTATGGCTGAGGTAAGATGAGAGAAAAGACTAAATACCCCTAATAAAACAAAAAAAAGGTCTTAGCACTCCCTTAGTTGACAGGATGACATGCTGAAGTAACAAAGGCATAACTTCTTGCCCCGGTGTCAGATTTGAACGAAATTAGTTACGTTGGAAAGAAGACTCAAATATCTTTCATTTGATATACAGAAATCCCCCTAGTACTTTATATACACAAATTATGGTCAACGAAAGTTGACCCAAGTTGAAGTATCTACTAAAACTTAATCGATAGAATTGTTTTCAACTCGTCTTAGAGTTAGGGGATTGTTGTGACCTCAATTCATATTCAAAGGTTTTCCCATACTATAGGAGTGATAAGCACACATATATTAATGAGGAATAATTTATTTTGGGTCTATACCTGTAGGAATGATTGTCTAAATTCTAACCCGAAAGTACGGGGTGTTACATTATCTCCCCCTTGGGATCATTCATCCCCAAATGATAGGTAGGGAATTTTGAAGCTCTAAAAGTGTAGAATACAGAACGTAACATCGAATTTAACATCATCCTCGACAAAATATGCAAAGACAGTCAACGAGATTCATCATAACCCCTAGGAAAACGTGTAAGCACGAAACATGAGACAGTGAAACTTGATGTCAACATGATCTTGGTATGTGTCTTATAGCACATGATCAAAACATTGTAAGCTATGAATTCTTATAGCAATCCTCGGCCCAATCAAGGTTGTCACAAGACATAAGATGAGATTCTCACGGTACATAAGAATTAAAGCATTATCCATCTTACAAAATACAACAAAAAGACTTAAACATTAGAGACACTACTCGTCTACATGACAAATAATAAATTACATGCTTCATCATTTCCAACTTACAATTCTTCCAACACACATCTAACAAAATGAGTTTTAGTCCCACTCCATAATACTCTTATGTTGAAGCCTAACTCAGAGAAAAGAGGTGCTAGCTTAAGCTATCAGACTCCATATTCTACATCCCTTTAAGAAGCTTTACTTCACCTTATCACTACTATCAATCACACTCAAGTTTTAAATCAACGAGTACTAGCCATACTACACATTGGTTTGTATTTTCAACAATCACAACAGTTAAGCCTAATCATTGCTACACCCACTGCATGGATCTCCCCACTAAGACAAAAATATTTTTAATCACTTTCACAAATATTTTTGCCACATTTCTCCTTCCTATCTATTCCACACAACAATAGTTCATCTCCTTCTTTTCCCTTTCACCTTTAACCTTAGTTCGAGAATCACATCAAAATTTTCACCTTCAAGAACATCTAATCCCCTACCTAAAACATTTGCACACTTCTACAACCACCATCATACTATCATACAGAGGGTTATTAAGGGACCCAAGCATAAATGTCATGAATGGAAGTAAAACTATTAGACCATAACTTATACTTATTATGCTACTCAAGGAGGGACATAAAATGAAGATACAATAAAATAGACTAGAAGTGCTACATATATCAAGTGTCTGGATCATAAGTAGGGAGTCGTTCGGAAGAAACACAATGAAGCATGAATTCTTAGGATAGAGCACAGTGAGAAAACATTGGTGCATATATCAAGATAAAACAAGGAAAAGAGACTAAATTACGCTTCTAGACCCAGAAATTAGTAAGACGAACTGGGTATCCAACACGTTAAGCGACGTATTGCATCGGTCCCTACCGATGCAATTACTGGAGCGACGCATCGACATCGTGTTGGCCCACTATTTTGATCATCCAAACATGCCTCAAACGTCATATGATGAATCGAAAACCTTCCTGAGACCCCCCTTTTACACCCCTGATCTTACCTATTGCTCTTGAATATCAACAGACCCCAGTGTTTTACATGACAAGATAAGAACAAAAGATCTTTTGAAATGAAATTGATAAATTTACCGTTATGGCTTACAACTAGCAGGTTCAACTTTCTGGATTATAATACCCCGCATTATTTCAATAGCTTTTGAAAAGTGTTTCCAAATAGAAGATGATAGAAATATTTATTGGCTATTAACATAATTGAACTGTGTTATACAGATCTCCATTAAATTATGAGATGGTCAATACCTTATTATCATTAGAAAATTGAGTCCATGTTCAGGAAAAGTACAGATATTATATCTTATTAAGAGTTTATTATTTTACATCCAGTTGCGCTCAATACTTCTATATTGCCGTAGTGTAGAAGATCTAGTACATGTTGAGTTATACTTTATGATCTCCACTATCATCATCTAACTTTAACTGGAACCACTAACTGTACTTATAATTTTACCAATTTGGCAGTTACCATAATGGCTGAAATAGAATGAGTTAAAGAAAAAGGGTTTCATTACTTCAATGTCTTTTGAAGTAGAAAATATATCCTAAGTCTAACCAGTAACGCTAACCTGTACACAGTGGGATCCTGACTTACTATAACTATACAAAATTGTGTAGTTGTAAAAAAATAGGGACTAGTTTCTTTCTCACTTTCTCAACTGAGAGGTGAGATCAATGAACAAATCCTCACTGCATGGAATAGTCACACCACCCATTGGATGGTCGAAGCCAAATTCTTCCTCAGCTTGACTTAGCAAGTCTTGGAAAAAAAGTTTGCTCAACAATGATATGGGGACTACAAATATCTTCTTTTGTGTCTCCCAGATATACACAGCAAATTAGCTCATTTGGAATATCTCTAGTTGCTAAAGACTTCTTGATCATACGAAGAAAGGCCATGATTTTTTTTATTTTAGTATAGATCTGACCAGAAGAAGAATTATAAAGAAACTCAAATGTAGATAAAGCTTTGAATACTTTGAAGTTTGCTGAGAGTTGTGGTGGTAGATACCTCTTTGGATAAGTTTATATAGGCAATGACAACTCATACTAATGTGGGTTAAATAGGAATTTCTGGGCACTTGCAGAAGGCCATGTTACTGAAGTATCACATGCGTTTGCCTTCCAAAGATTCAAAACTTTTTGCTATTAGTTCAAGAACAATACACCCTACCTTAGTACAGAATCTTTTATGAGGAGATGAGAAGTCATAAAATCTCATGATTTGTGGTAAAAAGCCATTTGGATTAGGGATCACTTCAAGACAGATATATCTATAACCACATGGTAATGCCTTCCAACTAGTTGGCATAATTAATTGCTTTAGCTCATATATGTTCAAGTTCAGTAGGGAACTAAGGATCTCACAGAATCAAATCCATAAATGTTGGTGGTGGCGATGATGATTCTTTAGGAATAAAACATACCCCGGCTGCAAACTCTGTGTTCACTTTTATAAAAACTACAAGAGAAAAAAAAGCATCCACACTCCTTATCATAAAAGGAGTATAAGTATATACATGAACACAACTCCTCTCATAAATCTCTAATACAAAGACAATAAATCATTTCTAGGGCATTCTCTTTCAGGGACACTAATCGTAATATATTTTAACTCCTAAAATCATCAATTTACGACTAACATTTTCATGGGCATAGACGCCCACAATCCTAAACTCTTAACACTCCATCTTTATTTTCTTAGAATACTATCGTTACACCTCTAATCACATAACCTACAACTTAACAAAACATGTATAACAATACCAAAGGCACATATTTCCTACCTATATTTACTGAATTCAACGTTAATGAACACTATCCAACAACTCCCCAGACTTCTCCGTACTACAAAATTTTACAAACAAAAGTTGGGTACACATGACACTTATACCATACAGCCTTATCTAACAACATGCTATCTTGGGTTCAACTTATTCTCATATGACTATCACTCTTATCATCTTAAGGACTCAACCAAAATTTATCATTTTTAACACTAGCCCTCAAGTATATTATCACCATTAATCCACTCCCTTCTTTTTCACAAATTGCCAACCTAGGTCATTTCAAACATCACATCAAGCCTACTAATTAATTTCCATAGAACATGCATCATCAATCTCGAGCTACTATTCTCAGCACTACACTCCATATCTAAAGTTTAAGCCTATTGTCTATCCTCAATTATATGGTGGTAAAGCATGCCACATACTATACTAGTCCATCAAATTGGGAATCAACCCAAATACTTCACTTTACTGAACTACTACCTATAATCACAACCCTACCATACCTCGCTATTACAATTCAAAATCCACTATATACCTTTCACATGAAGTACTATTTTACTACTACTTAAAGAAAAAGACCATCAAAGGGGTAAATTCAAAGATAGGATTAGTCGATCTTAATCTTATAATATAAACCATTTCAATCTTATCAATATATTCTAATTTCCCACGCCATACTTACTTACAAATGTATACATTCTCACTATAACCAAATTCTAGAAACACCAATGAGTCTCTACCATAACTTATTGACTAGTCTACCGCATTCCATTCACAACCTATAAATGATTTTTATAACCACAATAACTATCCACTTTAAGCTCCTTCTCTAGTTTGAACAAATAATAATCATATCCTGTTACTTCCTTCACAAACTACCATACAATATACAATTATTGCTACCACATTAGTATGTCACTATAAAATGATGAACCATCTCTCAATCAACGGTTAAACAACTAAAACTATTTATTTGAACAAAATTCACCCTCACTCTAACTTCTAACCTTGTGACTTTATATCACCAACTTCTTGTCCAATCTCACTACCAATAGGTCATTACACTTTAACAAATACTACTACTCAGGTGGAAATACAGTTCCAACATTCTGGTATAGATCAGTAGCCTTAGACATGACATCTGCAATATGAATTTTGAAAGGGGACTGAATAAACTTTATACCTTAGGCTAGAAAGCACGATTTTATCAAAATAAAGGCATACACTAAAATCAATACAAATTGAACAAATAATGGACTTCTCTCAAGTCCTTATGCTATCTCATAACTTTGTCGATGACTCAATAAGAGAGAACTATATCTGTGGGGAAGTTAGACACTTAGACTTGCATTGCCTCACTAGTAAGGCATGGCCCATGAAACTTAGAAAAAGGAATGAATTTAGATAACTTTCTTATGGAAAACTCTATAGCACGAACTAGAGAATGAAAGAATAAGAAACAACTCATCAATGCCCGGCATCCTCCTGATTATAAGTGTGGTGCAAAAAACACCCGTAAGACTCTACTAGACATAATTTTTCTGACATCCTATAACTATTTACCGTGCTCTGATACCAAGTTTGTCATGACTTGAGCCGGGTTACTAGCCATTATAGGCATCCCAAACCATAAAGGCCCGAGAGCTCTTATAACATGCAATCACATACACCATTCATATACAAAGATAAAATATGGAAGTACATAACAAAACAAAATCATGGTCAGCTTTTAATTCAAATTACACAATACTTAAATGAGTCCATAACAATCAACAACATCTAACACTAGTCTACAAAATCTCTAACAACTGAAGGACATCTGGATAACAGCGAGGACAAGGACCCTAGTCGGACCTTGGATCAAAATAAAATAACAATAACAAGTTCGAATATAGTCCTTCCAAAGTAAGGGAGGCTCACCAACTGCAAACTTTGAATAATTTAATCTATTGCTTGACGGGACCCCAGGACTGTGTCTCAGATTCTGAAATATAAGGGGTGAATACAGATGTACTGGTACGCAGAGCAATCCAAAATAATGTATTAACATATATATATATATATATATATATATAACATAGGTGATAGCAAGTCTTGAAATATTAAGCATAAAATAGTTAAAAATACATGAGCAATTTCAATGATCTTAAATTATTTTTGTTAATGCAATTCTAATCTTTGTATTACTTCTGAGTTAGGGGGTCCATCCTATAATTCTACAACCCCATGGGCTATATGGAGTTCGGTCTCAACTCGGCAGCTAAGACACCAACCGAAGTTTTCCACAAGAGTTGGAGTTTCTGATTCTGATACACCACAGGGTACTAGGGCAGCATATAATTCCTCTAGGGGATATAATAGTCCTGTATCAGCAAAACACAATTTTAGACAATGAGTTTTATGGACTCGTGCCTTCTTTGGGTAACCACCTAACATCTCTTTATACCCATTTTTAGCCTTTTCTGAGCATGTATCATTCTAAGTACAAAATCTGAAAATATAAATGTAAATCTATATTCTGTTCTAGTCTAAATTACCATGGGATTTTCTGTATTAGTATCGTCATACCAAGACTTGCAATTCATGTTCTGAGCCATAAAATATCATATCACATTCTTCTATTTCAAAACATAAAGTTAAGAGCACTATAACTCAAATAATTCAAGAAGCTTCATTCTTCAATACATTTATTAAATTATACAAGGATCATTCCTTTCAATCATTTCAACAAACATGTGGTGGTCATGAATTTTTGGAAAACCATGCAATTCTTTCATTATATACCTTCAACATTTATCAGTCATGCAAAAGCCCCTCTTATTAATTTAAAGATCAATCTTAAATCATTCAACAATAGTCAAAACATTGATACCATGCTTCTAAATAACATTCTAAAATCAAGAGGTGTTGCAACATAAGAGGGAGCATAAATAGTCATGCTCTAAATTCAATCATCAACTTTAACACACACATATATATATATATAAAAGATTTCAAATAAATTTAAGGAAAACGTCAAAGGACCAAAACTATAATGTCACTAAAGAATTCATAATGCAAATTTCAATGTAAATTCCAAAGCCCCTTTAATAATTCATTGATTTCACTATGTTAAAAGTTATTGAACAATTTTATTATGCCCAATTAGTTTTAGGAAAACCCCATGTACATTAGATCATTTAGTTTAAAAGATGGAACCTAGATCTTGATAGATGGAACCCGGATCTTGATCCTTTTCTTGGAATTCTTATCTTAGGTATGAGTTCTTAATCTTTGGGGAAAGGATTAGGGTTTGAATTTTGAGAATAATGGATTAGTTTTTGATTTATTTTGCCTAAATCCTAATTTTATTTCGTGTTATGGTTGAGGTAACATGAGGGAAAAGACTAAAATACCCATAAGAAAACAAAAAATAGGTCGCAACACTCTCTCAGTTGATAGGCTGACATGCTAAAGTAACATGGGTGTAACTTTTTGTTTCGGTGTTGGATTTGGACGAAATTAGTTTTTGTTGGAAACAAGACTCAAAGACCTTTCATTTGATATATACCAAGCCCACATATCATTATATACACAAAGTTATGGTCAACAAAAGTTGACCCAACTTAAAGTGTCTACAAAATTTAATCGATAGAATTGTTTCAACTCGTCTTAGAGTTAGGGGATTCGTGTGACCTCAATTCATATTCAAAGGTTTTCCCACACTATAGGAGTGATCACCACACATATATTAATGAGTAGTAATTTATTTTAGGTCTATACACGCAGGAACGATGGTCTAAATTCTAGCCCTAAAGTATGGGGCGTTGCACACGTCATTCTCATGTCACTAAACGAATATTTTAAGTACTCCATCTTGGTCCTGCACAACCTAAATCCTTTAGTCTTGAGGATCTTTCTCCAAACCTCCAACATATCATTAACTCCCCTCAAGTCTTGTTAATTAGATCAACATCATTAATAAATAACATAAACTAAGGAACATCTGCTTGAATAAAATGCATTAAAACATTCATCACCAAGGCTAATAAAAATTAGTTAAGAGCTAATCCCTTGTGCAACCCTATCAAATTACGAAGGTTCTATGAATCTTATTTTTCCATCCTCACAAGGATATTCACACCATTATACATATCCTGAATTAACCTAGTATATCCTATGACGCCCGTCTAGCCTCCAAGCACGTCTTTAAAATCTCCCTGGGACTTTATTATATGCCTCCTCAAGATCAATAAACACCATGTGTAAGTTATTCTTTCTTTTCCTAAACTACTCCACTAATCTCTTCACGAGGTGAATGATCTCTATAGCTGAGCGCCCTAGCATAAAACTATACTGATTATCAAAAATAGTCATGATCCTCCTTAGCCTCAACTCAACCACCCTCTCACAAACCTTCATGGTATTCCTCAATGACTTAATGCCCTTGTAATTGTTGTAACTCTAATGGTATCTCTTGTTCTTATATAATGGGATTATTTTACTTTATCTCCAAGCTTCTGGCATCTTTACCACCCTAAAAATAATGTTAAACAACCTCATCATCCATACCAAACCTGCACCACCCGTGCTCTTCCAAAAATCCACTGAAATTATTTTGTATAGTTTTTCACTAGTTCTATTTGTTTTCTTGTATATGAATTAAAATTGTTGTTAAAGAATTGATACTTGTAGTCTTTGTATTTATAGAATTTAGGATGATCATTGACTCATCAAATATTGATTCTTCTTGTGTTATGCAACGCTCTATTTTAATAATGGAAAAAAATCAATGTAGTTTATATTAAAGATAAAAAAGAAAAATTTGAAGAAGAATGAAAAAGGAACAAGTTCAATGAGTTGATACAATATTATATCTGACAACATAAAGCTTTCTTCAAGAAGCCAATATTTTTGTGGATACTATATAGACTTAGATTAACATCTTATTTCTTAACGTAAAAGATGCAATACAAAGTTGAGTTAAAAAGTTGATCAATCTTTTTGGAAAAGGAAATTAAAAAGTCAAAAATGATTTATAAATAAAAGCCAATCAATAAGATTTTGAGGGTAGAGGAGTTAAAGAAGACAACTCACGAATTGGGAATTCCAATTTTGGAAGTTCCAACACCCATAAAGAAAGAACAAGTTTTAAAGATTAAATATTTTTTGAAATCAGGTCATGATAAAATGGTGTCAGAGCCTAGGTTTACTGATGTGTTGGTGCAAAATTTTAATACCCAATAAAGTCCTGTATATTAATATGGAGACGTCCATATCCTATATTTAGGATACTATAGGGCATTCTTAGGAAATTCTATCCTTTATTTCTTATCATGTGTAAGTATTTTTATGAGCCTCTAATTACTTTATTTGATTTAGTTCCTTCTTAGATGGATAGAATGAGGTTATCGATAGATCTATGCAAGACTTTTACATTATTTTTAGAGTTTCAGCTTAACATCAAGATAGGGAGTTAAAGATTAGTGTCAAAGATCATCAGCATCAGCCATAAGGTTTAGGGCTAGCTTAGGATCCAATAGGGTTTATGACCGCCTCAACTATTAAGTATTCAATATTAGGGGTTTCGAGTCTATTAGTGGATATGTCACAACTAGTATTAGTTCTCTGCATATTAAGTGGCTCTCTATCTCGAGTTGGATTTATTAGTATTTAGTAGGGTTCCTTACATATTTTAAAGTTAGATTGGGTTTCTTGAGTAGGACAAAAATATTCCCATATTATATCCTTTAGAGCATGAGATGACACATAAAAGAGAATTAACTTTACCAGTCTACTTTGGTGATAACATTTGATAACAGCTAGGTCTACTTTTATTCAGGTTTCTAATCATGCGAGGACCATAAAGAGTTCATGTATATTGATTTTTAGAGGTGGAGATAAGAGGACATGTCATCACTATGATGTTATTGGCATTTTTTCTTGGAGTTGGGGTCCTTTCATTAGTGATCAAAATCCCTTATAGCCTTTTAGTTCTGTACAAGTTCTCAGGCTATTGATTGCTCTCAGATTAGTCATTGTAGTCATAGTAGGCCAAGATGTTATACAACATTGCAGTGTATTCTGTTTGGGTCACCAGGCTATGGAAGCCATTCTAGGCCAATAATTTCAATGTATCAGAGCGTTCCAAAGGTATTTTTTGACTATAAAGAGGTTGATTATTTCTCCAGTGGATGACCTAGGCATGAGTTCATTGTTCAAATAGGATAAATACATATTCCTTTTCATCCTAGAGCTCCTAAGTTATGTTATGATTGTTGAAAGGATAATCACTTTAGAATAGAGTATCTTAGGTATCACTTGGTCAGCCAGTTAAGGATGGTGCAGTAGGTTAGAGTCTTAGGGGTTTGGTATGACTTTAGAGAGATCAATCATTAGTCAAGAGAGTTACCCCAATATGGGATTAGTAGTTATTTAGATACGCTAAATCATTAAATTTTTTTGAGTTGTGGCACCTTCAGTTAGATATAGTGAACTTAGTGCCTTTATTTGGCGATTTATATGCTTAATTTGGGTTTGGACATGCTCAAATTTGTACATCTGTAGGCATTTTAGAACTATGAATTTGAACTCCATCAATATAGGTGCAATTTAACTCACTATCTCTTACTTTCTATTTGAGTTGAGTTGGGTTTTTCACACCCATTGATGTCTATTTTCGATGATATTACTATATTGTTTGTTGTATAACTTGTGTAGATTAATACATAGGGAACTAACACATCGATGATTCCTTTTGGTAGTGGATTGAGTTGATCAGTGTGGTATTTTCCTTGGGGTTTAGAATTTGGTTTAAAGTCCCTTTACTTTGGCATTATGACCTTGTTAGGACCTTAGAGTAGTATTGGTTATGTTTTTCATTTTTGGTGCCTTTTGTGCCTTATATTATTTTTGCTATTGTTATTATTTTGGTTGTCACTGTCTCTGACTTGATGGATGGCCAAACTATCATTATCTAGTTTGAATCTCCTTCCTCACAATTTATATTCATTTAGCTTAGATGGCTTGGCAAGTTAGTTTTCCTCTATTATTGGTAAAGTTGTGTCAGTTGGTGAGTAGTTTATATTATTGAAGAAAGGTTTGTCCTTCCAGGGTTTCATCGTAGTTTTGGAGTTGGTAGGTTGGTCCTTAGGCCCATTTTTTATATGGAAAAGTCTAAGGCTTTCTTTTTCTAGTTTGTTGAAGTTTTAGCATTGGCTATCTTTTTCAATAGCCCATTCCTAAGGATTGATAAATTTAAGACCTTTCATTTTGATCTAGATAGTTTATTTCCCAATTGTGACCTTGATGTTGATAGGGACTCGGATACTCCATTTTTGCTATAATGTGGGTCCTGATTTAGTTGAGCTAAAGTTGGTGTAAATAGGTAAATTCAAGAAATTCTCATTTTTGGTAGTTTACAGCCTAATGTTACTTCATGGAATTATTTCTTTTGTAATAGGTCTCTATGGGTATTCATTGCCATAGATTGAATATCGTATTGACCAAATTCTAACTTTTCTATATTTCTCAAGACTAGACTACCATTAGTATTCTTTGCGGCCTTGATGAGTTCGTGGTTATTCCTTGATGTATTATGAACTTAGTGGATTATGATTTGACTACTTATATCATCATCACACGATTTCTATTAGTTGTAGTTATGTTCTCTGGGAACATTTCGATTTTGACTCTTGTGATAAGCATAGGGGGTGTGCCTAATTTCTAATGACGAGGTTGATTGGGGTGTTTGGCCTTATTTTGGACTTCTAGGCATAAGTTTAGGATTATGACTCCAGCTTTGATGCTGAGATTATAGCTATGGATTATGTAACTTAATTATAACCCCATTTCCCATTTTTTTTAGTTAGGTATTCATTTATAGGCTTATTAAGCCTACTTATTACCTATCATCTCATATTTTATCAGTTTAGATGGATTATATTTTATAGATTCTTGAGGGATAGTCCATTGGTACACGATACTGTCTTTTACTACTCTTGATCTTGATTCGTAGTTCATCAGTATTTTGGATTATTGGCTCAGCTGGTGAAATGTGATCATATTAGACTTAGCATAGTTTCATCCTTAGTTGGTAGGACATTTTGGAATGAATTATTTAGTTTTTATAATTGGTGCTTCGGATCCCTAATAGTCCATTTTGAGGGTCATTCAGACCAGTTATAGATTTGGATAGAGAATGCAGGCTTTGATCTTCTCCATTTGTGTGTTCAGGTAGTATCTTATGAACTTATTCTAATGCGTTTAATAATGGATTTTTGGAGGATCATCTTCAGTTATTCGAGGTCAGTATGATGTAATTGTACGAGCTATATTGAGATGACATTTTGCTTGATTTAGAGTAGATAGTAGGTTTTGAATGACAACGGAATGTTGGATTTGAAATTTAGAGTTGGTTGCTGGGTTTGTGCCTTCGATTGTCTTTAGCTTGGTTGAGTTTACGCTTGATTATGATCTTATCAGTGTGAAATTAGTTTATTATGATTTAGGGTTATATGCATCAGCTGTTCTCAATTCACTTAGAGGCCAGTTGTTATTGAGGTTATGTCCTTAGTTATTTGGAAAGAACAGTAAAGAAGTTGGCGAAAAAGGGACGCCTTTGGTGAAATACCTTAAAAGTTTTGTTTCTTCGTAATGTTTATCTAGGGAGTCTTGCTCGGAGCATGTAGGACCAATATCTTATCCTTTCAAACTTTGAGATCTTCCTTGTAACACCCTGTACTTTCGAGCTAGAGTTTAGACAGTCGTTCCTATGTATATAGACCCGAACTAAATTGTTCTTTTAATGCCCCGCATTTCGGGATACAACATAGACCATGATTTTGATGTGTTGATAGTCCTGAAGCCATAAATCCTATGCCAATATGGCATGTTAATTATTTACGTAGAATGTGAATCCATTCAAGCTTGAATTTAGACCATAGAGGTCCTTCAACTCAAGGATGAGTTGAAACTGTTTCGATCGATTAAGTTTTAGTGGACTTTATAATTTGTGTAATTTTTGTCATCTTCCATCGACTATAACTCTCTGTATACGTCGAATTAGAGAACCTACTATGTGTCAAATGAAAGGTCTTTGAGTTAGCTTTCCAACGATACCAATTTTGCTAAAATCCGGCACTCGAGCAAGAAGTTATGGCCTTTCAAAGTAGTAGATGGTGCCTATGTAAACATAAGCGATAGCATAGGCACCACCTATGTAAACATAGGCGATAGCATAAGCAGCGCCTATGTAGAGGTTTCAAGTGACTTAAACACTCCATTTTTGGGGCGAAATGGTCCTTTTCCACTCTAACTTATCCCTAAAGACGAAATTCAGTTCCCAAAGACCCCAAAGTACACCTTTATTCATCAAAATTATTCAAGAACTCTCTCATGAGTTTCAAAATAAAAACCCAAGCAACATAAGATTCAACCTTGGGTTTTAGAAACTAATTGCATATTTGGAATCCTTTCAACGTAGGCATCAAGAAGCACCTAATATTCGTAGTAATCAAGGTACGTGGGGTTATCTCAAAAATCTCATGGGCTTTAAAAATTCATGTTTTCAAATGGGGATTCTGAAATTATGATTATGATTATGTTTTAAACATTTTATGATATTAATTTGTCCCTTAGGCCTACTCCCAAAGTGATTTGCTATAGGATATATGCATATGCATGTATTCCAAAAAGATGTTAACTTTAGAGCATGAAAGATATGAAATTTCCTATCTTGATGTGAATTTGATTTAAATGTTTATATGATGTAAATTGTTTGAAAACATCTTGAAAAGCATGACATGAAATGTTTTGAGAATTGATATGATTTTGCCATGAAAACGAGATGGTTATTCATGTTGACTACAATGGTTGAATGAGAAGAATGATGTGATATTGATGGCTTGCAAGTCGGGTATGACGATACCCTACAGAGTATGACATGTGATTGATTTGAATAAAGTTTGAATGCATTGATTTTCATGAGAAAGATGGATGCCCGAAGAAGGCGTTTGAGTAAAAGGGCTCATCGTTGGAAATTGTAGTTGCCGATGTGAGTCATATGATATTGTATCCTACAAGGGAGGATAATAAATTAATTAAGACATCTCACATGGGGGGGATTCCCTACGGTGTAGTCACATAGGGGTTATACCGGCTCCAAATTCTGGCAGCTACTTAGATTGGAGGCTTGGCCGCCGAGCACCAAAGGTGGATTCCATATAGCCATGGAATTACAATTGTAGTGTATTCCACCTAGCTCAATCGCATTACATTGGTATTGAAAACTATTACATTATGCCCATGTGTTTTCAAATAACTTGATATGAAACTACTTTATAATGGCTCTTACCTATATTATGTAAAAATATTATATTTATGTTTAGATTTCTCTGCGTACTAGTACTTTTGTATTGACCCCCTCTCCTCCCAGGTTTAGAGGCACAGTCTAGGGGTCTAGTCAACTAGTAGATTCCTTCTGATAGATTGCATAATCAAGTGGTGAGCCTTCTATATTTCAGAAGGCCTAATGTCTGCAGCTTAATTTATCATTTATCAGTTTTGGGTCTACTGGGGGTTTTGTCCCAGTTTTTAGATAGACATTTATTTTAGTCATATAGTAGATATTTCGTAGACGTTATAGAGATATTGATTGAGATTGTGGGACATTATTCCCCATTATTATTTTCATATGATTCTTGACCATATTTTCATTATATAGTGTGTCTTCCGTATTTCTTTTTCATATAAATCATGTGCATGATTACCATATAGATAAGGGGTGTTTTGGGCCTTGATGGTTCAGAATAATCGTCATGGATAGGGCCTCGATTTGGGTTGAGACAAACTTGATATCAAAACACGATTCATGGTCCCAGGGTGTCTGTGAAATTGCATTAGGTAGAGTCTTATTTATAGGTATGTAGCGCACCACACTTATAAGAAAGAGGCTACTAGGTGTTTAGGAATGTCTCTCTTTCTTTATGTTCAAGTTCATGCAATAGAGTCAGAATGTTCCTCTTTCCTTACTCGAACATTCTCAGACATATCTCATCATTGGGACAATTCAAGTACAGAAGTTTAGAGTCTAAATAGTATGGTTCATTCTGATCAAATCATATAAAATTTTTACAACGACTTGAGAAGAGTCCATTAGTGTTTCAGAGTGTGTTGGTTCTAGTGTGAACCTTGATTTTGATTAAATCGTGCTTTTTAGCCTACAGTATTAAGTGTATTCAGTTCTTTTCAAAACTTATGTTTCTAGTGTCACGCTTCAAAGGTAATAAGGTGTAGCAGAATGTTGGAATTGTATTTCCACCTGAATAGTAGTGTGTGTTAAAGTGTTATTATCATGAACTATTGGCAATGAAATTAGACCAAGAAGTTGGTGAGGTGAAGTCACAAATTTAGAAGTCAGAGTGAAGATGATTTACCCCTTTATAGTGATAAACTAATTTGGTAGCTAGCATTATGTGTGGACAGTATGGTAGTCCATAGAGGAAGTGTTTGACTCCGATTTTATTTCTACAGAGTAAGATATGTATTCTTAATTCATTGAATATTGCATATTTCTACAGAGTAAGATATGTATTCTTAATTCCTGAAATATTATCATTAAAGTTTTGTTGAAACATAAAGTCTAGTGAAGCCGTGTGGGGCTCTTTCGATTCAATAGCATAGTTGACTTGTCATTCATCTTATTTTCTTGTTCAAAATACAAAATCAAAGTTTAGTGAAGCCGTGTGAGGCCTATTTCGATTCACTAGCAACTTGTTGTCCAACTTGTCATTCTTTTATAGTTTTAATGTATGTATAGCTGAATCTGGTTGCATGAGATTGAACCGGTAAAGAGATGAGTCATCCTTGTGTGTTATTAGTAGAAGGTAGAGAAGCAGTTGTTAGTCAAGGTGATTTGTTGGTTGCTTGAATATGAAAATAGCTATATTAGCGAGTAAGTTATGATTATAGACTCATGGTTGTTTGAGGAATTTGATGGCAGTCTAAATGTATGCTTAAGTAAGTGAGTATAAGGTGAGAAATCCGCATAAGTAGAGAAGATTGTATGGGGTTATAATATCAGATTAAGGTTGATCATCTCTATTATATGACTTTGCCCCTTGACCTTCTTTTCATTGGTAGTTGTAAACTAGTACAACTTGTGAGAAAGTAGATAGTGGATTTTAAGGTGTTTGAATAGAATGTGTCAATTTTATAGACTAGAATATTATTTTGCACTCGTCATTGGTGGTAAATGATTAATACTAAACTATAGGCTTAAATTTAGATGGTGTGGTGGTAAATAGTGGCAAGAGTTTGATGATGCATGTTTTGTGGGATTAAATTAGTAGGCTTGAGGTGCTGAAATAGTACATGCTAATGGATTATGATAAAGAAAACCGTTAGGTCATGATCGATTATGGTAGGTATAAAGTTCTACTGCACTAGTGTTTCGTGATGTTTATTTATAGTTTCCAAGTGAAAATTTTGTGTAAGGTTGGGTTGTAAATCATGTTTAGCACTAGATATTAAGTTTGAACAGTTGAAGTTTATAAAGGTGGATGTGATGATTTCTTGATCAGTGATGTTAGTTATATGAAAGTGATCTAATAGGCTTGAACGGTGTATGAAATCTCTTAAGTTTAAATTAATTCGTAATGAAGTATAATGTTGTAGGTATGGTGTAGAAGTATGCCAAGGTGATATGAGGTTGCGGCATATATTTTCTAAGACTATTACATAATTTGTGTGGCTAGTGGTACCATTGAATTGTTAAGTGGAGAAAGACTAGTTAGATGGTATATGGTGATCTAAATAGCCTTGTTAAGTGTTAGAATCTAAGTTTGAGTTTTGAAGGTTGAACCGATAGAAATAAGTGTGCAAGCCTTATACTATGACTATTGGGGCTATAGAAATATACAGTGTTTCTCAAAAGGTAGTATTAGCAGTGGGCTTTCCAATTTCATGTCTAGTTTTTTGGGTTAAGTTCTATTAATTTTGCATATTGTCATATTTCAGACCATAGAATGCAGTGAGTGCAGTTAAGCTTAAAGTCTAGTAAGGGATCTCCTAAGCTTAAGACGATTTCCTAAAGCCAAGGGGGAGATGATAGAACAAGTAACCAAGTCAGGGTCTCAGATTTTAGTAGTGATGTCATGACAATATAGAACATTAAAAAGAGAGGGTGAGACTCAACCCATTCCTATCTCAGTATTTTTCAGTGATCCCAATACATGCTCATGCCTTACATGTCAATTCGATAATCATAGTTTATGTTCATGTCTATGATAGAGAGTCAAGTACTCTTCCAGTTCCGAGATAATGAGTTCTAGTTCATTCAAGTAGTCGGAATCACATTCCTTATGTTATGAACTCTAGTTGAGGTCATGCAACTCATGATGCATGTACTCACTCTTTATAGTGTGCTCAGTCCTGTATAAAAATCTTTTCATGCTTTAGGATCTTATGTTTTAACCTTTTAATGACCCTTCCTATGTAATGATAGTGGTGACGATGTAAATGTTCTTATTGATGGAAGATCATAGTATGCTTTCTTAGATAAGGCCATAAGTATGAAGTAAGAGTTGGGGCTAAGTCTTTGATACATGTGATGGTTAGTGAAAAGGTTTGTGTGTGTATGTCTTAGGGTAGCACGTGGGAGTTATATTGACAATCGTTTAGAAACTATGTGAAGTATGTATTTATGGGTGGTTGCCTTGAAGTTAACATGTGGTTATAAAATAGGCTTGAATGATGTTTTGGGATTGTAGTGGAAGGTCGCAATACGCAATAGTGACTTCATATTAAGAGTTCATAGTAGTCATTGAAGTTGTAAGGCATGTTATGCTTACGATGTGATCTTTAAAAGAGGTATAGAAGGTGGCATCATATGGTTTAGAACAGTAGCGTAGTGTAGCATGTTGTATTTTTGTGACTTAGAGTTAGGATTGATCGTGGTGTAAGGATTAAGCTATTTTAGACATTAGTAGAAAAAAAATATTGTCAATACTCATATGAGAATTTTAAGCTGAATTGAATGAATATGATATTTATAGGAATAGTATAGTTAAGGGATATTCGAGAAATGTGCTAAGCTTGAAAGTAAGAAGTTGTATTGCCAAAGGTCTTGTAATTCTATCCTAATATAGAAGTTATATGTCTATATTCCAGTCATTGTGATAATTCCTTAGTGGGTGTCTTGTGTAATCCAACCCAAGATTCGTGGCTCCCTATTACTGCTAGAACTTTTTTAGAGAGAGTGTTGAAGAGAATACTCCAGTTAAGTATGATGGTGTAGTATAATTCAGTCTGTATGGCCAATAAGTCAGTTTAGCAGTCAGATTCGCATGACTTGTTTTCTCGTCTTTGCACTTATTCATGCTACCCGAAATCTTAGACATGCTACTATTCCAAGATAAAGTATACTAGTAATTGCGAGTATAGATCAGTTCATGCGTCATGCATTAGTTCAGATTCCAGAGATTTAGTTATGATTCAATTTGTAGGTGGCCTGTGCATCGCCTCAGTTTTCCAAGTATCTTAGTGAATTGAGCATTCATAGAGGGACAAAGGGTCCCAAGGGGGAGATACCCCATTCAGATGCATGCATAGATTCTTATTACAATCTTCGCACCAGTGGTCATTGCATATTCAGTCATACATCATACGTCAGTTCAATCAGATATGCATGCATTAGAAATCCATGTTCATGCATTAGAAATCCATGTTCAATAGAAATGTTTAGCTTATTAATGTATTCAGTTCTGCGTTCATGAGAACAACTCAGTAACAAATCCATGCATCAGATAGGCATAATTCATTATGAGAATTCAGCCTATGAGTCACTTCAGTTGTGTATTCCATGCATCAGATATGCACGTCCGGTATAAGAATTTAGAACATCAGTAGTTCCAGTCTTACAGTCATGTTTCAGATTAGTGTATTCTTTCTTAGAGAAACATATCATGTCCACGTTATTCCATACCTCTAAGCTTCAATATGTTCCTACCCATCATTCGAGGATGAATGACCCCAAGGGGGAGATAATGTAGCACCCCGTATTTTCAGGCTAGAGTTTAGACCGTCGTTCCTACGTATATAGACCTGAACTAAATTATTCTTGTAACGCCCCAAATTTCGGGCTACAATATAGACCATGATTTTGATGCATTGATAATCCAAAAGCCATAAATCCTATTCCAATATGGCATGTTAATTATTTGCGTAGTATGTGAATCCATTCAAGCTTAAATTTAGACCATAGAGGTCCTTCAACTCAAGGACGAGTTGAAACTATTTCGATCGATTAAGTTTTAGCGGACGTTGTAATTTATGTTAGCTTCCATCAACCATAAATCTCTGTATATGTCGAATTAGAAAGCCTACTATGTGTCCAATGATTGTTCTTCGAGTTATCTTTCCAACGATACTAATTTTGCTAAAATTCGGCACCGGAGCAAGAAGTTATGGCCTTTCAAAGTAGTAGGCGGCGCCTATGTAAACATAGGCAACATAGGTGATAGCATAGGCAGCACCTATTTAAAGGTTTCAATTGAATTAAACACTCCGTTTTTGGGGCAAAATGGTCCGTTTCCACTCTTACTTAGCCCTAAACACGAAATTCAGTTCCCAAAGACCCCAAAATAAACCTTCATTCATCAAAATTGTTCAATAACTCTCTCTAGGGTTACAAAATAAAAACCCAAGCTACTCAAGATTCAACCGTGGATTTTAGAAACTAATTGCATATTTGGAATCCTCTCAACGTAGGCTTCAAGAAGCACCTAATATTCAAAGTAATCGAGGTACGTGTGGTTATCTCAAAAATCTCATGGGCTTTAAAAATTCATGTTTTCAAATGGGGGTTTTGAAATTATGAATATGATTATGTTTTAAACGTTTTATGATACTGATTTGGCCTTTAGGACTACTCCCAAAGTGATTTGCTATAGGATATATGTATATGCATGTATCCCAAAAAGATGTTAACTTGAGAGCATGAATGATATAAAATTTCCTCTCTTGATGTGAATTTGTTTTAAATGTTCATATGACGTAAATTGTTTGAAAACATCTTGAAAAGCATGACATGAAATGTTTTGAGAATTGATGTGATTTTGAATTGAAAACGAGAAGGTTATTCATGTTGAATAAAATGGTTGAATGAGAAGAATGATGTGATATTGATGGCTTGCAAGTTGGGTATGACAATACCCTACAAAGTATGACATGTGATTGATTTGAACAAAGTTTGAATGCATTGATTTTCATGAGAAAGGTGGAGGCCCAAAAAAGGTGTTTGAGTGAAAAGGCTCATCGCTGGAAACTGTAGTTGCCGATGCGGGTCATATGATATTGTATCCTACATGGGAGGATAATAAAATAATTTGGACATCTCACATGGGGGGATTCCCTGCGGTGTACTCTCATGGGGGGTATACAGCTCCAAATCCTAGCGGCTACTTGGATTGGAGGCTTGGCCTCCGAGCACCAGAGGCGGATTCCACATAGCCGTGGAATTACAATTGTAGGGTATTTCACCTAGCTCAATCGCATTATATTGGTATTGAAAACTACTACTTTATGCCCATGTGTTTTGAAATAACTTTATGTGAAACTGCTTTATAATGGCTCTCACCTATATGGTGTAAAAATATTATATTTCTATTTTGATTTCTCTACGTACCAGTACTTTTGTATTGACCCCCTCTCCTCCCAGGTTCGGAGGCACAATCTAGGGGTCCAGACAACCAGTAGCTTCCTTCCGACTGATCGCAGAATGAAGTGGTGAGCCTTCTATATTTCTAAAGGCCTGATGTCTGCAGTTTAATTTATCATTTATTAGTTTTGGGTCTACTGGGGGCCTTGTCCAAATTTTCAGATAGACATTTGTTTTAGTCATGTATTAGAGATTTCGCAGACGTTATAGAGATGTAGAATAAGATTACGGGACATTATTCCCCATTATTGTTTTCATATGATTCTTGACCATGTTTCCATTATATAGTGTATCTTCCGCATTTCTTTTTCATATAAGTCATGTGCATGATTACCAGATAGATAAGGGGTGTTTTGTCCCTTGATGGTTCGGAGTACTCGTCACGACCGGGGCCCCGGTTCAGGTCATGACATTCCTATCCATTAACGTTTGCGGGTGAAATTCTCATTAGTAGTGGATATTATAATGACCTTCTAGATTATTTTGTCAATTTCCATGCATTTTTTGTGTGTTGAACCTTCCCATAGCGGCTACAGGTCATTTATAACCTGCCAAAACTGTCGGTTCAATTATAGGATAGTTCATTTGGGTTTTAAGGTCATTTCTTTATTTGGAGCTTTTGCTATTAAAGCATTGGTCTCGGACCAAAACTTTTAGAAAATGGCCTCAAATAAGAGATTCGACAGTGCTGACAACTCCATAAAATTTATTTTAGTCTAGGGGGACCCTTGGTTTAGGTCCTAAGGCTTTCAGATTCATTTTGTGCTATTGATTAGAATTTGAATAAAATGAAACTGGGTATGGGACCCATATTTAATCGAATTGATCTCAAATTAATGTTTTGATGGTTTTGTTAAGTCTAGAATGTCAAATTTGGTATGGTAGTATAGTTCATTTATGCACACGGGGTTTCTGTCATGACCTAATTTCACAGGTCATGATTGATCTATTGCAACCCACCAATATTTAAGTCAGCCCATAGTTCAAAACAACTAGTAACAAACTAATTAGAAAGGTGGAATAAAAGCTAAATAACAAGGACAAACAAAGCAAGGAGAAGGGTAGATATATTCCATAACCTGGTGAAGTCAGTACAAGATCTTCTAATACAATAAGTGCACAAGTGAATTGGAAAATAAATATTGTCCAAAGATGTCTCAGAATACAAAATAAAGATTAGTCTAACTTTAAGAGGCAGAGAAAAAATACTCCAAACATTGAGAGGTCAGCCCAAATCTTAGTTACATGGTTCCGCCACATGATAAACACGTTAATGGTGAGAACAAATACTACGATTTGTAGGCTGCAAAAGTGTAGTATGAGTATTAAACACATGGTTTCAGTAGGCATCGACTAACCAAGCTCCAAGATAATGCAAGTATGAATAACAGGTAAAGAAGGAATATAAACTACAAGGTATTATCCAGGAAACTAAACATAATCATGCTAATGAAGCAATAAGGGATAACTATCATATTCTATCTGTATCTTGGAACTAAGGTATAACGACATCTATCACTAGCCAATATATAAATAACGAGTAAAGGAAGGATATATAGTCAAAAGAAAAGGTCCAAGGATACATATATGATATGACTAAACAAGAAAAAAGAGGGATATATATATACACACATGCGCGCGCACACCGCTATATAGGACTAAACTCAGAGATAATATATTGCGAGAACTAATCTAACCTCCAAGGGACATAGCCATAAAGAGAAACTAATAATAGTATAATCATGGTCCCTATCCGAAGGATGACTAAACATGAGTTGACCTAACCATAATGTAATTTACAGTAATAGAGAAAAAAGATCAGAAAACGTGCTAACAATACTAGGTACTAGTCCATGATCATCCTGCCACAAACTAACCGAAATAATCAATAATGAAATAACAGCTAGTCTAGACAAACTATAACTTAATCGATGCCCCATAAGCTCAAACGGTGCAAGTAATCACTCAACAAACAATAATCATAGCTTATACCTATATAATCCTCTGTAAGGTCGATAGATATAAGAACTAAACAATCATACTGGTGATTAGCAATGCATATGAATGAATGCAACATAAACCAATAGTAAACCATATCCAATCCATGATCCATAATGTAAGAAGTGCATACGTCTCCTACACATCAAAAGCTTGCAAAGTTAGGACCTATTGCGATCATCCTTTTCTGGCATTATGGATCACAGATGAAGAGACCCATAGATGACTCGAGATATCCATATACACTACTTGATCCCAAATTAGGACTTCCAATAACTATCACAATTAATCCTCTTATTCCAATATCTAAGAGATATATAATAAGTGCTCAAACTCAAATTATGACTAAAAGAGTATAAACCTATAAATCCATTGCTCGAGATCAACATTGCGAATAAATTTGTATAAAAGTGTAGAAAGGGTTGAAATCTCTCTTGACTAAAGTAAATAGTAATAATAAAAGAGTGGATTAATAATGGACTAGGATCATGATCAATTTAATTTTCGAAATAGAATATTTAGTTTCTAAATCTAATAAATAATTAAATAAGGTGGTATGATTCCCATTATAAAAGAATTTAATTTAAAACTGAAAAGTGGGAATAAATTTCTTTTTAGAACATAATAGTAAAATCAAGGTTTTGGTTTGAATCGTACCACCAAGTGAGCATGAGCGCGCCTAAAATAAGCATGCCATCACCAGTATCCAAACAACATAACCATAGGCATCTATGCATCCATAACTATAACCATGCCCTTTCTATTATTAAGCAATAACCTGCATTCCAACTGGTATCGTAACCACGACCTTAGGCCAAACAATATATAATCAACATCAATAAGCCTCACAACTCAAGAAACTATGCTAATCAAGGGAGTAAAATCATTAAAAGGATTTAATTGGGGAAATACTTCCAAAATCACTAATTCAGGTGGTAAGTCCTTTATTAAAGGATTTGTAATGTCAATCTATTCCTAAACATGTCTATAAATAAAGATAATAGCTTTCTAAGGCCATATCAAGTATTCTAGACTGAGGTTTGGGTCACATTTCTATCCTAAATTTCCTAAATATGTTAATTCATGTATACTAGTCATCAACTTATCCTTTAATCACTACTTAGCATGAAATATATTCTATAAACAATTTCATACAGAATAGTAGACCAAAACCTGCCTTAATGCTGAGCCGCATTCTTAAATCATCCATGAACTACTCATCTTTGATCTATGATATAGTAATGATGTTGCACTATAAAAATAATAATACACATGTCAATATGTGCAAAAAAATACCCATATTTCTATGTAAAACTCCAGGCCTAGAATCAAGTCAATATGGGCCTACGGGGCACGCTAATGAAATTCCAAAATTAAATCCATCACGAGGTACCTCAAAGAACAAGGAATATTTGCTCAAATGGTGAGAACAAATGGACTACAAATCAGGGAACAAATAACACTTGAAAGATAATGGAAAAAGAGGAAAAATAAGAATAAACAGAAGAATTAGCCGAGAAATTATGAAAGAATTAGTGGGAAATGATCATCTCGACATCCTCTACATAATGTTAACTCAAATTTATCGATCCCAAAAATTTATTGAGAACCTAGGTCTGTAAATGGTGAAATTAGGGATTAAAATGGGGAAAGTTTATGGATTTCATCCATTTATAGGACCAATGATTATCTATTGCGATTACGGGGGTCCATGGTCATAAATGTGATGTACAATAGAAACTGCCCCTCACGAATGAAGATAAAGGGTCAAGAAATACAAAGACTAGAAGAGATAGACCAATGTGAACATGAACATCCAGCGGCGATCCCAAAAAAAGAAAATTGACTGATTTGGGGCTGACCTATATCATGAATGTGAGAGGCGATACTCGCGATCATGAAGGCTAAGGAATTTATCCTCTAAGAATATGCCTTAGCCTTGCAAATGCAAAAAGTAAAAGAAGGCTACAACAAATGATGGAAAACCAGAAAAATGCTAAGTCCTATCAAACTCTGACCAGGTGCTCAAGATTTTTTAGAACCCCATGCATGCAAATTAACTATGCTACCATTCTAAATTTCATATTCTAGAAACAACAAAACAATCAAAACGTTTATCCAAGATCATTACAATTAAATGTAGGTCACACACCTAGTTTTATTTTTGTTAAATCCACCCAATAGCCCAAGTTGAGTTGAAAAGCCTCGCGATGTGAACCAATGGTACCCCTAGCCTAAAATAAATGTTCCAAAGCTGATGGCACTATAAAAATTTTCATCCAAGACCATTTAGTAGTAATTTTTTTTAGACCAATTCATTAATAGCGAAAGCTCCAAAAATAAGAAATTGACCTTAAAATCCAAACAAACTATCTGATAATGGAACTGCTAGTTTCGGGAAGTCATAAATGAGTTGTAACTATTGTAGGAAGGCTCAATTATTGGAAATATGCAAAACTTGAGAAAATAACCTTGAGGGTGATTACAGTATCCACTACTAAATAGACTTTTAACTACAAAAGTCAATGGATAGGATTAGCCCAAAATCTTTAAAAGATGAGGTACTAGGCCCACATGCTTTGAGCAAGACTCCCCAGATAACGTCTAAGTAGAAATAATGCTTCCAAGGGATTTTTCTATTAGTATACCTTATTCAACTAAGTTCCTTAATTGACATTCTAAATAGCCCAAAACTCAACCTCAACAACCAAATGGCCTCAAACTAATAGAGAAAGACTAATGCACGAAAATCCAAACCACAATACACTAATATAACATCGATACAGGCACAACCAACTAAAAAATCAACCAAGATAAAGATAATCCATGGCATGAACAATGTAACCAATCTCCAAATTCTAAATGCAATACTTCATTGTCATTCCAACTTGTTGTCTACTCTAAATCATGCAAAATGTCATCCTAGTCCTGCTTGTTCAATCATATCATACTAACTTTGAAAAACTAAAGATGATTCACCAGAATCCAAGATGACAAGCATAAGAATAATCACATAAGATGCTACCTAAACATACAAATGAAGATAATCAAAGCCTGTAATCTCTACCCAAGTCTACAACTAGTCTGAACCCTTGAAACTAATAGTGAGGAATCTGAAGGACAAACTCTCAAAATCGAATGATCCACTCCTTAACATCCTACCAAATGTAGATAAAACCATTCTAAGTCTAACTTGGTCACACTCCTCCTAATTAGTAGAAAATTTAAAATTATAAAACAACTGAGAATCAAGGGAAACAACAGTAGAAACCACAACATAAGCCAACAGACTATCCATCAAGAATTTATCAATCATATCCCATCTCAAGTGAATCTAACTAATTCGTAGGTAAAGAGTAGGCTTAGGCAGCCTACAAATGAATACTCAGCTAAAACATTTCTAGAAATGGGCTGTAATTAAGTTACACAATCCATAATTGAAATCTTCAAACCAAAGCTAAACTACCCAAACGATCATGCTGACTAGTAAACATCCATAACCCAAAATTTATTACAACTTCTAAGGCATCGTTCAAAAGAGTCAAAATACGAAACTTGGCCCAACAAGTCTGAACTAAGGCCAAACACCCAAATCAACCTCTCATCAATAATCGGCATATCCCCAATAGTTCTCACAAGAGTTAAAACTAAAACATAACAAAGAACATAACCAAAATCAAGGAAAACCTCATGATGAAGATAAGAGTAGTAAATTCCAAATTCTCTATGGTCAAATACATCAAGGCATAACCCAAAACATACCAAGGCAACAAAGAATACTAATAGCAGTCAAATTCTAAGCAACTTAGAAATGTTACTATCACAGCTTAAATTTGGTTAGTCCTATACTCAATTATGATAATAAATACCCATGGTTCCTATCACCAAGGAAAGAACTCCACGAAGTCATATTAGAATGAACAACTATCGAAAGTTAGTATTTCCTAATTTCACCCTTTTACACCAACTAAAGCTCAATTAAATTAGGAACTACATCACTGCAAGAGCAGAGTACCTGGCTCACTATCGATATCAAGGCAAGACCAAACCTAGGGAAGGAACTATCCAAGTCAAGAAAAAAGATCTCAAAATCAACCTCAGGAATGGTCTACAAAAAAGGATAGCAATGCTAGCATCTTAGCAAACCAGAAAAGTAAACCTTAGACTTTTCCATATTCGAAGTAGGTAATAGAATCAAATTTTCAACTTTAGAATCACAATGAAGCTATGGGAAGCCAAACCCACCTCCATTCATTTTCAAAAAATAATTTATCTTTGCTAATCGAGAAGGAAACACCAAGTTAACCTCACCAAAAAAGAGAAAACTGACTACTGAGTTAGCCTTCTATGTCAATGATTGGGAATAATGAGGAAAAGGATTCTAACTAGATAATGATAGTCAAGTCATTCATCATGTAAGAATCAATAACAACACAGATAATAACCATAGTAAAAACAACATAAGGAGATAGAGGTACCAAAATGGAAAGTATAACCAATACACATCTAAGGTCATGACAAGGCCATGATGCCAAAGGAAATGGACTTTAACCTAAATGCTACACCCCAAGGGAAAATTTCACAATGATACACTCAATCCACTACTAAATAAAATCATCTATGGGGGTATTAATATATGTATAAGGATCTACACATAGGTTACCACATCAAAAATAGCATCATTAAAGCATAAAATCACAAATGGGTATGAAAACCCTAACTCAACTCATATAGAACTAAGGGCAAAAATCAAAGAACACCTAGAGCAATGGAAAATACAAAGTCATAGTCCTAACATTCCTGAAAGAGTGAAAATTTGAGCATATCTAAATTTGGACCAATCAATTGAATCACCAACAGAGAAACTAAGCACACTACCTCTAACTGAAGATGCCATAGCATTATAAGACTAATTTGGATGAGATAAATGACTAATAAACCCATACTAAAGATATTTTTTGGACCATTGACTAGTCTTTTAGCATTTATAACAAACCTTTTAAGCTCTAACCTGGCGCACCATCCCCTACTAGCAGAAATATTAACACTTGAGACACTCTACTGAAGTGATCATCCTCTTTACAATCATAAAACACCTTAGGAGATCTATGTTAGAGAGGAGCATGTGTTTACCCTATCTGAGCAACCAACTTATGCCTAGGGTATTCTCTAGATCAATGACTAACCTTTCATATTCCAAATATGCCCCTTGGACTCTTTGATGACTAGTAGCTATTGATCCAAAATGAATGCTATGACTTGACGATCTATAAAAAATACTCCAATCAAATGAGAAGTCTACCTAATGTTAGCACCATAATTGATCTAAGAGATATCAATAGCCTGAGATGCTACCTGTATAAATTGAATACCTATAAGTGATGTTGATCTCTATTAGAAGGATCCCTACTCCCAGAAGGAGTGTCAATAACACTAAACTAATTCCATGGACTTTTACCTACACCTCTATATGTCTTAATACATCCCCTCTCTGTGCTCTTCACATGATTAAAAACCTGAGTGAAGGATGATCATATTACTATTAAATGCTCTGATGCGAGGTGTAGTGGCATAGTTAATCCTCTGATAAATCTATACACCAACTCATGATATGAAGAATATAATATAGGAGTATGTGCACCTCACTTGAGAAAATTGATCTCATACATTAAAATAGATAGAGAACTTTTCTAAACACCAACCAACCCGACTCTGGTCTGTAAACTACTTGATGTACCCAACATCATCTCAAATTGGGAGGTATCCACTATATTACTCAAATTTCTTAACACTGGATCCCATAGAATTAAGGTGGTCACAAACTCTATTAGAACCTAGGTTAGCCACTCTTTGGTTGTCCCCAAATCAGCCATGAAAGATAATGGGAAAAAGAAAAAATAAATAATAAATAAAAGAATTAGGTTGAGAACTTACAAAGGAGTTAGTCGGAAATAGTAATCTCAACGTCCTCTACACAATCTCAATTCTAATTGATTAGTTCCTATATTTTATTGAGCTCCTAGGTTTAAAAATGGTGTTAAAAAATAGGGAAAATTGAGGATTTTAGACATTTATAGGACCAGGGATTACCCTTTACGATCGTGAGGATCGTTGGCTGTAAATAAGACATACAAAAATTTACATTCATAAATAATGGTAAAGGGTTGCAATTGCAAAGACTAGTAGAGATAAACCATCACAAATGTCCACGATCACAAATAAGGAAATTGATTAGGTCAAGGTCGACCTATATTGCAAATGCAGGATGTAAGGCTTGCGATTGTAAAGGTAAAGGACTTGAACTTTCCTAATGCAAAAGTAGCGTATGTATGTACCATAGCCTTATGAAAATAAATACTAAAAGAAGACTGCTCCAAATGATGGAAACCAACAAAATGTTAAGTCCTAACAGACTCCGACCGGGTGTTCAATATTCATTTCGAACCCCATGCAAACAAACAAACAATACTATCATACCAAATTTCACATTCTGGACTCAATGATACCACACGAGATTAGTTAAATTAAATATGGCTCCCATACCTAGTTTTTTTTTTCATTAAATTTTCCAAATAGTACATCGCGAGTCTGGAAACCTCAAAACTTTAACCAAATGTCCCTTTGCCTAAAATCAATATTCTAGAGTTATGGTGCTATTGAAATTCTCATCCGCATTATTTACTAGGAGTTTTTCTTTGAGACCAATTCTTTAACAACAAAAGCTCCAAAATTGAGAATTAAGCCTAAAAGTGAAATGAACTATTTGACAACTAAACTAACAATTTTGGTACTGAATGAATGACTTGTAGCCATTGTGGGAAGAATAAAAATTCTATAATTTCATGGAAATTTAGAAAATTACTTAGAGGGAGATTATAGTTCTAAATGAATCTCATACCCCCGAATGATGTTTAATTGGACTTGGTGAAAATGCTGATGTTCAACATATGGTGAAAGGAACCTTTCTTCTTTATATTCATGGGGAGTTGATTACATTCATGAAGGGTTAAGTCATTGACCTTCACAATCACTATCCTCACATCGCATTCTGGATGAAGGATCGACCCAACCTATTCTTTCCTCCTACATTATTGTGATTATCAACACCATATTTGTAATGGTCTATTCTTTTTGACTTTATATTTGTGAAACTTTGTTCATAGTTGCAATGGATAAATGATCTTGATCATTGCATTCATATCCTTTTACTCTATGTTCACAAAGGCTAAATTCCTGGCTGTATATAATCCCTTCTTTCCTAATATCTTTACCATTTCTGGACATTTTCTGCCATTATAGACCTAAGAGCTCAAGAATATATGGGGAACCAAAAACTGCAGCTAGGAATGCATAAAGGATGATTAGCTGACTATCTCTCACTAATTTATTTGTAAGTTTCTGGCTTAAATACTCTATTTAATTCTTATTTTTGCTCTTATTTTAGCAATCTCTCAGGGCTAATTTGAGCCTCGACTTGTAGTCCATTTGTACTTAACTTTTAATAATACATTCATTGTCCTTTGAGGTACCTCATGACAATTCAATTTAGGGATTTTTTAGCAAGCCCCAGGGCCTATATGTGACCTAATTTTGGGCCTATAGTTTTATATTACAATACGAGTATTATTTTACTCCTATTTACATATAAATTATTATTTTGACTATACAATGTCATTATTTAATTATGAAGCAGAGACAATCAGTTCATGGATGGTTCGAGAATATAGTTTTGCATTGAGGAAGGCTTTGGTCTAGTTTTCTCTGGAAGATTGTGACAAGTATAGCATGACTTAGCCTTTTAAGGGAAGTTGGGAAAGAAATATGACCCATACCTTAGTATATAATACTTGTTATGGACTTAGAATCCTATTATACTTGATTTTAGACATGATTAACTATAGATTGATATTAATGATCCATTTGTATAAGATTTACTATTTGACATAGTATTTGGGGTGATATTCACCATAGTTTTCTAGGTTATGGTATTAATATTATATAAAGTTTATGTTATGGGACCGAGGTTGTGGTTTTGATACCAGTTAAACACTAGGTTAGCATCCCGTGTAAAGATATGGTTGTGGTTTATAGACATTTGTAGTTGCATATAAAAGATAATGGTAATGGAATGCATACTTTAGGTGCATTATCATTTAATTAGTGGTAGGATACCAAAACAATCATTGATTTCACTACTATTTTCTAAAAAGGAATTTATTTCCACTTTTCACATTTAAAATGGATACTTTTATAAAGGGAACCATACCACCTTATTTAATAGTTTATGAGCTTTTATAAGTAAATATACTATTTTTGAAATTAGATCAAGGATGATTTTGGTCCATTATCAATCCACTCTTTTACCATTACTATTTAATTTGATCAAGAGAGATTTTGACCTTTTATAGGCTATTACGCAAATTTAGTTCTAAACCTGGTCTTAATCATGGATTTGTAAATTTACATTCTTTAGTCTCGGTTTAAGTTCAAGCACTTATTATATATTTATATCTCTCTAGAGCTAGATGAAGCAGATTGGTTATGATTATTATTGGAAGTACTAGCTTTGGATCATGTAGTGTATAAAAATATCTTGAGTCCCTTATGGGTCCCTTCGTCTATGAGCCACAGTACTGGAGAAGGATGGTCAATGTATATCTTAACTTTGCAAGCCATTGAACTGGAGAAGGTGTATAAACTTAGTTAATTATGTGTAATACCCCATACTCTTCTTAGCTTAAATTCGTCCATATAATGTGAATAGATAGCTTCAAAAATGAATAAGTATTTATTTCATGTGGAATTATTCATATTTATACCTTTCATTGTATGGAAAATTGAATAAGCTTTCCAACGATATAATATTCTCCTAAATCCGATAACCGAGTGAGATTTATGGCTATTTTAAGTTTCAATGGTAAAACACAGTCATTTCAGTCGTTAGTGCATCACGGAGAAGGTTTAAATGATGATTGTCAAATTTCATTGGACCTCCACAATATTAGCGTATTGCGGAGAGGTTCAAATTCCCAATTTTCCCATTCCAGTAGCCCAATGCGATATTGCCGCGTCGCACCAAGAGGCAAAATAACATAAAAAGGGGCAACACGATGGTGGTGCATCGTGATGTCTGTCCAGTTCCTATTTGTCAATTTCCAGTGAGCCACCATGATAGTGGCACGTCATGGTGGCCACCCAGTTTGAAAAAATATGCATTTTTTAGTTCCGTTTAAGAGATTAAATGGGGTATTTTTGTCATTCTCCCAACCCCTAGTCCATCTTAAACAAGAATTAAACCCCTCCAAAGCACTTTACCTCCACTTTTCATCAAAACTCTCTCAAGCAAAACCCTAGCTCATCAAACTATTTCCCCAAGTAATCCAAATTCATTTATTAATTCTCTAATGAAATTCAAGATTTAGGATTCCCAACACAGGGGCTCTAAGAATTCATCTTCAAAGCATCAATAGGAATTCAAGATTCAAGTTTTTCATCAAAGATCATTAATTAAGGTATGTGGGGTTATGACCAAGGATACTCCTTTCATCCTTGTGCCCAACACTTTCTTTTAATTACAAAAGTTATTTGATTTTATGTGATTTCATCTGAAATTGTAGTTAGGGTTTATACCCATTATTGTTATTTATAAGTTTATGAGTTTTTCATTAATTTAGAAATGGAATTACACGATTATATTCATATTTTTATGCATAGTGCAGTAATTTTCAAATTTTACGATGAATTATAAATATATACATATTATCAAGCATGAATTTTAAGATATTTTAACATGAGATTGATGCATGGATCATTAAGCCCATATTAAAAAGTGTTATTTCGAGATTGTTTGTGCTATGAGCACCCTTTGATAAGGTTATTCTCAGATTATTGTTAAAGATTTGACCTTTTGGTATCAAAATAGATATGAAATCCTCTTAACAAATTCAAATTACATATTTAACTCTACAGACTTACAGTTGGTTTCATTACAAACCATTACACTACTTTAAAAGTGTATTTTCATCAGAATGAGCATATAAATATTATTTTGGGAGTAGTATTTAGCATTGTGATGTGTACATTACTACTATTTTATACCCTAGAATTGTGTGTCAATGTAGGATTTGGATTATTCCCACTTCTACATGGATGACCGATATGTGATCACTCGTATAGGTTATACTCCTTGGCAAGAGTATGTGATCACTCGTATAGGTTAGGGCAAAAAAGACGTTGGACTCCATAAATGCTCACATGATTTATCTCAGATAGAAGAACCTTTGTTACAGATAAACCTTCAGTTACAAGATAAAGTATTTTTTTAGATTTTAGAAACTAAGTGTAAAGGCTCACAAGCTTACTCAGATATTATTTTACTTGAGATTTCAGTTACATAATTGCATCTTTTAGTTTGCAGACATAAAGAGGTGAGCCCTTTTTACTTAGTCTATATGATATAAGACTAAGAATAGAATATAGATTTCAGAACTAACGGTAATGGCTCACATAATTCATAATATATGCTTTATTGTTCATGATTTATGATATTCAGCTTTTAGATTATTCAAGCCTGTGTAAGTTATTTACCTTTGGCATACATTATATTATGAATTATGATGATATTTTTTACTTACTGTATTCACCCACATATAGTAAGTACATCCTCAATGTACTAATCCAAATATATGTCTATGTGCTACATTGTCTCATAATGTAGGTTTAGATGCTTAGTCTCAGCAGCGTGAGTGATTGTCGAGCATCTCATCTATATTTTTGCAGTTGGTGAGTCCTCATAGTTCGGAGACTTAGTTATTCAGATTCTCTGTCTATTAGTAGATACTTTAGCATTTAGTTCAGATAGTTCGAGTCAGCTGGGGCATGTCCCAGTGACTCTCTAGTTTCAGTTAGTAGAGGCTTGTTGGACTACCAGATTTAGTATTTAGATTTTGTTCCAGTAATCAAATTTTCAGTATTTGCTTTATTTGACTGATGAGATTAGTACTATTATGCATACTTCGATAGTTCAGATAGTTTTCCGTATTAATTATGATCTTACATTTATATTTCCGCTATTTTGAGATTTAGATTTAGTATAAAGTAGCCAGGGTTAGCTCAGTACTACTTGTAGTTTGGAGCACCATATGGCATACCGAGAAATAAATTTTAGAGTGTTACAAACTTGGTATCAGAGCCTAAGGTTTAGAATGTCCTAGGGAGTTATACAAGCCATGTTACATAGAGTCTTGATCACCGGTGTGAAGCATGCCATATTGTGAGAAAGAGTCTATAGAGAATTTAGGAAATCATCTCTTCTTTCATGATATATTATGTATTCAGTGTCTCTATTTGCTTCTAACTCATGCTTATATGTGATAGAAATGCCTCCTCATCGAGCTGATGCACGCTTGTATGAATTTTGAGATAAGTTCTAAAAAGATCCCTGAGCCTTTCTTGGTTTCTACCCTAATAGGTGAGTCAATTATTGCCAAACATATTTATAAAAAGTTCCCTATCAATGTTCTTCATAAAGTCTTGTTAGCATAGTTAATATAGTTAGACATGTTTGATTTTGATCTTATTCTTGGTATGGATTGGCTATAGTCTTGTTAGATAGCCATAGATTGTCGCACCCGAGTGGTGAAGTTCCAGTTTCCAGATGAGCTAGTCTTTGAGTGGTCAGGCAATTTAATGTCTCCCAAGAGTCATTTCATATCTTATCTTAAGGCCAGAAAGTTGATATCCAAAGGTTGCATTTATCATATAGTTCAAGTTAAAGATACTAAGTTTGAGACTCCAATAATTCAGTCTATTTGAGTGGTCAATAAGTTCCCTGATGTGTTTCTAGAAGACCTCTCAAGGGTACCTCCCAATAGGGAAATAGTATTTCATATTGACCTTCTCCTAGATACTCATCCTATTTCTATCCCTCCATATCGTATGGCTTTCGCATAGCTTAAGGAGTTGAAAGAGCAACTCAAATATCTTTTAGATAAAGTTTCATAAGGCCTAGTGTTTCTCCATAGGGTACTCCCATCCTATTCGTGCGAAAGAAAGATGGTTTTTTGCGTATGTGCATTGACTATTGTCACCTGAATAAAGCTATGATTAAAAATAAATATCCTCTTCCTAGAATTGGTGACTTGTTTAATCAACTCCAAGGTGAAAGTTATTTCTCAAAGATAGACCTTAGATTCGGCTATCATCATCTTAAAGTAAGGGAGTGTGATATCCAAAAAGTCAGCCTTTAAATCCCTTTCTGATTATTTTGAGTTTCTATTCATGTCTTTCGGGTTAAATAATACTTCAGCAGCTATCATATACCTCATCAATCGAGTGTTCAAGTAGTATGTAGACATATTTGTCATAATATTCATAGATGACAGCAACTGTGAGTTTTGGCTAAGCTCAGTGGCCTTTTATGGTCATATTGTCTTTGCTGATGGAATTAGAGTTGATCCCCAAAAGACAAAAGCCATAAAAAATTGGCCTAGACCTATCTCTCCATCAAACATTAGGAGTTTCTTAGGTCTAGCTTGTTATTACAGATATTTTGTTGAAGTTTTCTCATCTATTGCATCCCCGATGTATAGATTGACCTAAAAGAAAGTTAAGTTCCAATGGTCAGATTCCTAAGAGAAGAGTTTTAGGAGTTGAAGGCTCGACTCACTTCAGCCCCAGTTTTAGCATTACCCAATGGTACGGATGATTTTGATAATTATTGTGATGCCTCCAAAGTTGTTTTGGGTTATGTATTGATGTAGAGAGGTAAGGTCATAACCTATGCCTCTAGATAGCTTAAACCTTAGGAAAAGAATTACCTAACCCATGATCTTGAATTAGATATTGTTGTGTTTTCATTGAAAATATGGAGACATTATCTGTATGGTGTGCATGTTGATGTGTTCACGGACCACAAAATCTTGCAGTATATATTTACTAAGCGGGAGTTGAATCTCCGGCAAATAAGGTGGTTAGAGTTGCTGAAGGATTCTGATATAAGTGTGTTGTACCATCCGGGCAAGGCCAATGTAGTGGAAAACACACTTAGTAGATTATATATGGGAAGTATTGCTCATGTAGAGAGCAATAAGAAAGAGCTAGCTTAAGAAGTTCATCGTTTGGCTAGATGGGGTATTAGATAGGTTGATTTAGCTAAAGGAAATATTTGGGTTCAGAGTAGTTAAGAATCTTCCCTAGTTTCGGAAGCGAAAGAGAAGCAAGATAGGGATTCTAGTTTGGTCAAACTAAAGGAGTTAGTTAAAGACCAAAAGGTAGAGGGTTTCTCCCAAAGGATAGATGGTGTGTTGAGATATTAGGATAGATTGTGTGTGCATTGTGTTGATGAATTGAGGAAGTGGATTATGGCAGAAGCGCATGGTACACGTTATTCCATTCATCCCGGTGCTACCAAGATGTACCACAACATGCAGGAAATCTACTGGTGGAATAGTATGATGAGAAATATAGTAGATTTCATAGCTAAAATATGCAACTTATCAATAGGTTAAGGTAAAGCACCAAAGACTTAGTGGTAAATTTCAAGAGTTTGGTATCCCCACAGAAGTGGGAAAAGGTGATATGGATTTTGTGACTGGTTTACCTCATTCGCATCGTCATCATGATTTTGTTTGGGTTATTATAGATAGATTGACTAAGTAAGCATATTTCTTGCCAGTTCAGAAGTCTTATACAACTGAGGATTCTGCTAAGTTTTGTATTTGAGAGTTAGTCAGATTGCATGGAGTTCTCATGTCTATCATCTCAGATAGGGGTACTCAATTTACTTCTCAGTTTTGGAGAGCCTTCTTGAAGGGTCTTGGTATCCATGTCCATCTTAGTTTAGCTTTCCACCCTCAGATAAATGGTCAAGCAGAGAGGACCATCCAAACTCTAGAGGATATGTTGAGAGCTTGTGTTCTTGATTTCAAAGGTAGTTGGGATGAGCATTTTCTAGTGATTAAGTTCGCGTATAATAACTGCTATTATGCTAACATTCAAGTGGCTTCATTTGAGGCTCTTTATGAAAGGAGATATAGATCACCCATAGGTTGGTTTGAAATGGCTAGGTGACTTTGCTTGGGTCTGATGTTGTATTTAAAGCTATGGAGAAGTTAAGTTGATTAGAGAAAGGTTAAAAACTGCCCAGAGTCATCGGAAGTCATACACAGATGTAAGAAGAAGGGACCTTGAGTTTGAGGTTGATGATTTAGTGTATCTGAAGATTTCATCCATAAAACGGGTGAAGAGATTTCACAAGAAGGGAAAACTTAGTCCCCGGTATGTTGGGCCTTATAGAATTCTAAGTAGTGTTGGGAATATAGCTTATAAGCTTAATTTACCCACAGATTTGTAAACCGCTCATCCTATATTTTACGTCTGTATGCTTACGAAGTGCATTAGTGACTCCACTATTGTAGTTTCTTTAGAAAGCTCAGATATTCAGAACAACCTTTTATCCGAAGAGATTCCAGTTGAGATTTTAGATCATTACATCCGTAGACTTAGGAACAAAGAAGTTCCCTTGGTCAAAGTTCTTTGGCGGAATCAGTCGGTTGAGGGCGCCACTTGGGAAACAGAAGCAGACATGCGAGCCAAGTACCCTCACCTCTTCTTCGAAAACTCAGATTTAGCCAAAGGTAATACTCTTCCTTAATTGAGTTCTTTTCTAATCATATATTTAGCTATATAGTTACACTCATGTAAGTTCACCCACTTACAGAATTAGTTAGAGGATCAGAATAGTTTAGATTCCATTTCAAAATTTATTTTAGTTATGTATGCTATCAAATTCCTCAGTACTCTTAGTCGAACTAGCAACATTCAAGGATGAATATTTCCAAGAGGGAGATATTATAATACCCCATACTCTTCTTTGCTTAAATTCATCCCTAGAATGTTAATAAATAGCTTCCAAAATGAATAAGTACTTATTTCATGTGTAATTCTTCAGATTTAGACTTTCCATCATGTGGGAAATTGAATAAGCTTTCCAACAATATAAAATTTGCCTAAATTCGATAACCGATGAGAAGTTATGGTTATTTTAAGTTTCAGTCGTAAAACAAAGTCATTACGGTCATTAGCACATGCGGAGAAGGTTTAAATGATGATTGTCAAATTCTAGTGGACCTCCGCGATATTGGCGCATCACGGAGAGGTCCAAATTCCCATTTATCCCATTCTAGTAGCCCAACGTGATATTGGTGCATCGCGCTAAGGGGAAAATGGCATAAAAAGGGGTACCACGATGGTGGTGCATTGTGGCATCTGGCCAATTCCCATTTGTCAATTTCTAGTGAGCCACCCCGATAGTGGCGCGTAATGGTGGCCACCCAGTTCGGAAAAATGTGCATTTTTTAGTTCCATTTAAAAGATTAAAGGGGGTATTTTGGTCATCCTCCCTGCCCCTAATCCATCTTAAACAATGAATTAAACCTCTCAAAAGCACTTTACCTTCACTTTTCATCAAATCTCTCTCAAGCAAAACCTTAGCTCATCAAACTTTTCCCCCAAGGAATCCAAATTCCACCATTAATTCTTCAAAGAAATTAAAAATTTAGGATTCCCAACACAAGGGCTCTAAGAATTCATCTCCAAAGCATCAATAAGAATTCAACATTCAAGTTTTTCATCAAAGATTATCAATTAAGGTATGTGAGGTTATGAACAAGGTTACTTCTTTCATTCTTGTGTCCAAAACTTGCTTCTACTTGCAAAAGTTATTTGATTTTATGTGATTTCCCATGAAATTATAGTTAGGGTTTATACTCATTGTTGTTATTTACAAGTTTGTGAGATTTTCATTGATTTAGAAGTGGAATTACATAATTATATTCATATTTTTATGCATAGTGCAGTAATTTCCAGATTGTATAATGAATTATAAATGCATGCATATTATCATGCATGAATTTTAAGATGTTTTAATTTGAGATTAATGTATGGTTCGTTAAGCCCTTATTAAAATTTGCTATTTCGAGATTGTTTGTTCTATGATCAACCTATGATAAGATTAGTCTCAGATTATTGATAAAGATTTGACCTTCTGGTCTCATAATAGATATGAAATCCACTTTACAGATTTAGATTACAAATTTAGCTTTACATAATTACAGATGGTTTTCATTACAAACCCTTAGACTATTTTACAAGTGGATTTTCATCAGAATGAGCATATAGATATTGTTTTGGGAGTAGTCTTTAGCATCGAGATGGGTACGTTACTACGGTTTCATACCCCAGAACTATGTGCCAATGTAGGATTTAGAATATTCCCACTTCCACGTGGATGGTAGATATGTGATCACTCAGATATGTTATACTCCCTGACAAGAGTATGACTCCTTACACCCAACGTGAGGATGTTCCTCCTTAGGTGGACAAAGATGTTGGACTCCATGAAGGCTCACATGGTTTATGTCGGTTAGAAGAACCTCCCTTACAGATAAACCTTCAGATACAAGATAAAGTATTTTTTTTTTAGATTTTAGAAACGAAGTGTAAAGGTTCACAAGCTTACTCAGATATTATTTTATTTGAGATTTCAGTTACAGAATTACAACTTTTAGTTTGCAGACATAAAGAGGTGAGCCCTTGTCACTTAGTATATATGACTTAAGAATAAGAACAAATTACTGATTTCAAAACTAATGATAATGGCTCATAAGATTCATAATATAATCTTTATTATTCATGATTTATGATATTAAATTTTTAGATTACTCAAGCCAATGTGATTCATTACCTTTGGCATACATTATTTTATTAATTATGATGATATTTTTTACTTATTGCATTCACCCTCATATATTCAGTACATCCTCAAAGTACTGATCCATGTATATATCTATGTGCTATATTGTCTTATAATGTAGGTTCAGGTGCTCAGTCTCAGCAGCGTGAGTGATTATCGAGCATCTCATCTACATTCTTGCAGTTGATGAGTCCTTATAGTTCAGGGACTTAGTTATTCAAATTTTTAGTCTATTAGTAGATACTTTAGTATTTATTTTTGATAGTTGGAGTTAGTTGGGGCCTATCCTAGTGACTCTCTTGTTTTAGTTAGTAGAGGCTTGTCAAACCACCAGATTTAGTATTCAGATTATGTTCCAGTATTCAAATTTTTACTATTTGCTTTATTACACTAATGCGATTAGTATTATCAGACATACTCAGATAGTTCAGATAGTTTTCTACATTCATTATGATCTTACATTCATATTTCCCCTCTTTTGAGATTTAGATTTAGTAATAAACAACCAGGGTTAGCTCATAACTACTTATAGTTCGGAGCATCATGTGGCATCCCGGGAATTAGATTTTGGGGCGTTACATTATTGAACTTTGATTGGACATAGTATTACCTATTTATATTGCATTCATTCATTTGTATGTATTTCCCGTCATCATTTTAATTATTTGGTGCTTATATCTATTGGCTTTCTGGGGGATGGGTTTATAGGTATAAGCTATTATTTCTATTTGTTGAGTTATTGCTTGCTCCATTTGGGCTTATGTTTTCCTAGTTAGGTTATTATTTATTTGGATTATCTAGTTACTTTATTGTTAATATTCTTATTAGTTCACATCAGGATCATTAATGGATTGGTTTTTGAGGTTGTCGGAATGTTTCTGATTCCCTATCATTCTTACAGTAAGTTATGTTATTGTTAGATTATCTCATGCTTAGTCATATTTTGTTAGAGATCCTGATTATGTTATATTAAATTTTCTTCTTGGCTATGATCCTCTAGATGTTAGATTTGTTCCCTTAAGTTATTTTCTCTGAGTTAGTCCTATATAGGTGTCTGTATATATATATATAGATGATATTACGATATATGTATCTTTTTCCTTATTTAATTATATTATTTTTGTATCTTTAGGACTTATATTTCTACTATATATCCTTCTATTACTCTTTGTTTGTATATTGGCTAGTGATATACGGTATTGTACATTAGTTCCTAAATACTGTTAGAATAGGATAGCTTTTGGTCTATTTGCATGATTATACTTAGTTTCCTGGATACCTACCTATAATTTATATTCCTGTTTTACCTATTATTTATTCATGAATTATCTTTAGAGCTCAGTCAGCCGATGCCTACCGAGTACCATATGCTTCATACTCATACTTCACTTTTGCAGCCTGTAAATCATAGTATGAGTTCTCACATTGAAGTGTACATCATGTAGAGAAATCATAGATTAGAGTTTTGGGGTGAGCTTCTAGCATTTGGTGTATTCCTGCTCTCTTTCATATTGATAAGACTAATCTCGATTTTATACTTTAGAGATTATTTATGCATGCATTTATTTTGTATTTAACTTGTACCATCATTGTATAGAAGATCTTGTACTAACTTCACCAAGTTTAGGAAATATATTTACTTTTTTCTTTCTTTCTTTCTTCTTGTTATTTAGTTTTTCTTTTGCCTTACTTATTAGTCTGTTACTAGCTGTTCCGGACTATAAGTTGGCATAACTACTAGTGGGTTATGGTAGGTGTCATAATGACCTGAGAAATTGGCTCATGACATTAGTTATTGAGAAGCTACTTAATATCACAAATTTATGTGAAAAACACATACATTTATCGATACCATTAAATTAAGTGCGTAGTCATGAGTAATTCTTGACTACAGAAGAGATAGAGATCCTTTTAATGACCCTCCAAGTCATTATGAATTTTTGAACTTTCTTACCATTTAGATCTTTCCTATAGCTTCCTCGAGTCATTTAGGACTTCATGGAGCTGTCCGTTCAGTTATCGGGTAATTCATTTGGTTCTTAGAGCCAAATTCCTGTTAATGGGCAAGTCTTTGCTATTATAGATTGGCTATCAGACATAAACTTTAGATTAACAACTATCTATGCCAATTCTGATAGTTTTATTAGCTCTAAAACATCTATTTTATGCTAAGGGGACCTTTGGTTCAGGTCCCAAGGCTTTTAGACTCATTTTGGGCTATTGGGTGGATTTTGATAATAGTGGCCTTTAGGCATGAGACCCATATTTCATCAAAATGAACCATTTTCTTATGGAGAAATTGTCTGAAATATTTGATTTGATAGGGTAGCATAGTTCATTTGTGTTCATATGATTCTAATTGAATATCAAAAGGTCAGTGGACACTTGGCAGAAACTATGTTTCAGCTGGCGCATAAACTCGACTGGTGTAACTGCTTAAGTAGTGATCACTTAAGCAGCCAAGTAGATCCTCACTCTATCACTTAGTCGCTTAACTGGTAACTATAGGGGAATTTATTTCCCCTTTATCCAATTTTTCTCTCATTTCTTACAAGTCCAGAGAGCCATAAATCCCTAGAGATCTTACAAAATTTAGAGATTGAACCTTTGATGATCGTGGGTATTGGTGAGCTAGGAAAAGTCGTTTCCTCATCATTCTTAGTTTAATTCTCCAATTTAGTCTTAAATATCTAGTTTCTTGCTCGGATGATTTTGGTGTTATTTGAGCTCAAAATTTACTCATTCTTTATAGTAAATAATCCTTGAGCATCGTGGGACGTGTTAATGGTTTCAAAATTTTGATTCTACAGGCGGGCTCTACTTGGGATTGTGACTCAATTTTGGATTCAAAACATTAAATTGAATATTGGTATCATTATTATTGTAATAATGTGTAGATCACTATTTTGATAGTGTGGCATTGTGTAGAGGCTTCTCAGAAGGGATAATCTCTTGTTTAATAGATTTATTAGGCATTCTACGGTGTCCAGTAGTCTAGATTTACTCTTTTTTATTTATTGGGCTTTATTATGATATTGGTATGATATTATGCTAGTTTCCGTTGGGATCTTACCTCTTGATTGCATAGTTAGCAAAATTTGGATAATTTGTCCGTTCGGGGAGCCCTATTTAAGAGAATTTGACCAATCTACCTGTCCCTTGGGTTGAATTTCTACCTTAGGAACTAATGATATTTATCACCTTGTAATGAAACTTTGGGACTTTAGTCTAGTTTGTAGTACTAATTGCCTAAAAATTAACTTTTGGGGTTAGCAGTGGGCCCTTTGTCTGTCTTTAGGTCAATATTGTATTTTGCTTCTTGTAGACTTAAGATACCTTCTTACGTCGTTTGCTTTATATTCTTCATCTTGAGAAGGATTTAGATATATTATAACTTTAACTAGGCTTGTATCTTTGATTCATTAAGATCGGCTTGAGTTTGTAAAATTATGACATTACGATCGATTCGAGTTTGGAAAATTATGATATCAAGATCGATTCTTGTTTAGAAAATTATGATATTAAGATCGGTTTGAGTCTGGCAAATTAGGATATTAAGACTAGTTTGACTCTAGCAATTATGATATGAAGATCGATCGAAGTTCTGTATCTATAATACTATCTCCAATTTGAGTCTGACATTGAGGGATTACTTATGATGGTTAGGGAACCAATTTGGGCTTGGTGTTTATGGTATAGGGGGATCCATAGTTACGATTTTGAGATTAAGATACTTTAGGATTATTACTGTCAACACTTTTTTCATGAATACATTAGTCAGGTTTATGGGGGCTAGATGGATTATTTACTCTTATTTGCGCCATCTGGGTTTATGGGGGTCCAGTTAGGCTATACTTAGTTGCTTTCTTTTTGATATTATTTACTCATTATCTATTTTCAGAATTAAGAGCATTATTCTAGGTTTGTCTCTTTTTATGACATTAGTTTACCTTCTCGCATCTTATTGTATTTTTATTATGACTAGTTTAGGTGTACGCGCCTTACGTGTGTACCTCACTTTAATGAGTTCAAACATTACATTAAATAGGATATTTGTTTAAATAATAAAGATGAATATAATAATTAAATTTAATATCTTTAGAATATGTAAAGATGGAGAATTTATTTATTAAACTTAATCTTTACCAAACATATTTTTAAAAGTCGATCGACATTCATCTACCATTTGTAAATTGCAAAAAAATAATACAATCATAGAGACATTAAAATGATACAAATAAATCTAATCGTTACACATAAAAAATTTCTCAAAGTTGTCCAACATTCATCTACCACCTGTAAATAATAACAAAATAATACGATAATAGAGATATTAAACTAATACAGCTATACCTAACCTTTACATAAAAATATTACTCAAAGCCAACCAACATTTATCTATCACCTGTAAACTGCAACAAAATAATATGATAAAAATGATGTCAAAACAATAAAATTAAACTTAAATTTTACGCTAAAATATTTCTCAAAGACGATCGAGATTCATCTACGAACTGTAAACTACCACAAAATAACAAACTAATAGAGATATGACGATAATACAATTAAAACTAACCTGTACCTAAAAAAAAATTTCAAAGCCAACCCACATTCATCTAGCATCTGTAAATTAAAATAAAACAATAAGATAATAAAGATATCAAAACAATACAATTTAACCTAAACTTTACATAAGAAATTCTTCAACGCCAATTGACATTCTTCTATGACTTGTAAACTATTAAAAAAATATACTAGTGATCACAAAGCTTCGATTTTGATCAAACTAATTCTTGTGTGAGTGAAAATTTATAAAGAATAATTTTTAATGAAAACAAAGAGGGTATATATATACACACATGTTGAATTCTATTATGCTGATAAAAATTGTAAAGAAGTTGAGAGTTAGAAAATCAAGCATCCACCATCTAGAAATGCAATCAAATCATGTTAGATGAGCATCAATCATATTCTCCCAATACACAAATCGGTTTATTCTCTATTTTAACGTACATTTCAATATTTTTAAAAGTATTTCCTTAATAGAGTCCTATTTTAGAAGTATTTTTCTAATTGAACAGTAGAAACGAAAATATTAATTAATTCTTCTACCATATATTTTAGGAGTATATATTTTAGGAAGTTTAGTAGAAGGAAAAAATTAATTAACTATCCTATCATATAATTTAGAAGTCCCATATATTTTACGAAGTCTAGTTAATATAATAAAAAATAATTCAATAATAAATTTTTAAAAATAGTGAAAAGACAGTTTTGTCTAAATAAGAGTTTTTTTAATGAAGGATAAAAAGTTCAAATAACTTTTCTAAGAGCATTTTCACTTTTAACATATTATAGATAAATTAGCCTTTGTGATCTTTTTTTTCTATGTTTTGTTTTGTTTTTTCTTTTTACTTTCTTCCTTTTTTCCTTTTTTCCTCCACACGTTGTCTTTCTTCCTTTTCAATTCAATTTTGTTTTCTTTCCATTTATGTATTTTAATTTTTTTTGTTTTCTTTTTTGCTTTGGACTTTTTTTGTTGTTCTTTTCAATTCAAATGAACATTGTTTTTTATTTATTTAATCTATTAATAAATTACATATAAGGTAAGATTTGAGTTGATTTAGAATTTTCTTTCCTAACTCAAATAAGGATTTAAATTAATTTCAATGTTCTAATATTAATTATAACTAAATAATAATTTGAGAAAAATAGTCAAAAGACGATTCTGTCTAAAGATGAAACTTTTAATAAAGAGCAAAAAGTTCAAATCACTTTTCCAAGGGTCTGCACACTTTTAAAATATTATAGAGTTAGCTCATCGGCCAATGATGCCAATCGAGTACCCATTATTTTTGTACTTATACCACACTTTTGTAAATTTTTATGATGCATACCGAGTACCAGCTACCATCGTTGACATTTGTACTAGTGTTGTCGGAGTTCAGAGATAGGGTGCGCTTTTAAAGATGGAGCTAAATTTCTCTCCTTTATCTATTTTGGATGGACTTTAAGTTTGAGACTATTGTACATTTGATACTACCAACTCTTTTATTCTTTTTCTAGAGGCTCTTTTACTGATCCTACTAGGTCATGGTATATTTTATTCTCTCTCCTTATTTATCTCTAGCAGGTCATTGTTGTTATGTTTTAATGCTTGAAATCTAACTATTGCATAATTTTGGTATTTATTTATTTTCCACCAAGTAGCCCATTATTTATCATTTTGGGCTATGGTTTGGCTTACCTACTTGTGGGTTAAACTAGATGCCATCATGATCTATGAAACTGGGTCGTGATAAATTAGTATCAGATCCTAGGTCCACTGGTATTGTTTGTAAAAAAGCAAGTTCCTAGTCCACTGGTATCAGAACCTAGGTCCACTGGTATTGTTTCTTATCTTTAGGAGGCTTTATGAAATTCTTGTGAGATCTTCACTTTCTTCACTCATTTTGTGGTATGATTTTGTGTTGGTTTCTAGGATTTACTTGGTTTCACTACGACCTATAGCTACTAGAGATAAGGACCCTAATTTTGTAAGTAGGGATCCTATAGAAGGTTGTATCCAACCAAAAGTTCGAGGGTAGCCATAGCTATAACACCAACTAGAGGTCCAGATAAGAAGCCTTCACCAGACCCTATTCCTACTTTCATTCTAGAGATTCCTCTACCTTAGTCAATGGCATGTAAAGGGGAAGCCAAGGATCCGCTGCTTAGAGATGCCTTAGTTTAGTTGCTAGGTTTAGTTGGTGGTGCACCATTTGATAATGCATAGTCTCCGAATCAAATTGGTATGGAAGAAGGGGTGCCGCTTATGCTGGAACCTCCAGAGTTGAGATCCCTCCAACATCGATAGTTCCTCAGTCGGTAGTTGCCAAGACTGCAATGCCCATTGAGGAGAAAAGAATATTCGGAAGGTTTTTGAGATTGAATCCGCCTAGGATTTTTGGGGGACCGAGCGAGGATGCATTTGAGCTCGTGACTAGGGAAAAGTTGAGACTCGTGGGAATGAATACACTACTTTCTATCTTGACACGATAACTAGACATCGGTTGAGAGGTTATCTTGATTCTTGTACAACTACATCTCTCCTATTGACATGGACTAAGTTATCCGAGGTTTTCTTTGAGAAAATATGCCTTGCAGCCTTAGATAGAGCATGAGAGATCAATCCTTGGGATTAGAGTATGGGCTTATGAATCAATCCTTGGGATTAGAGTATGGGCTTATGACCATTATGGAGTATGAGGATTAATTCAATAACTTGTCTAGAGATGTTATAGCTATTTTACCAATCAAGTATGAGTTGATTCAGTGTTTCATTTGGGGATTGAGACTTCATACTGCATGGATACTCATATTTTGGTTTCTTATGGTAGGTGTTTAATTATGCTCAACCATGGAAGATATGAATTGCAAGGCCCAAGGGGTAGCAATAAGAGGCTCTATTACCAAGGTAGTTTAAGTAGAAGATGGAGTGGCTCACCGCTCAGAGTAAGTGGTTCTCAGGGTAAGTAATCCCTAAACCAATCTTATCAGTATCAAGGTTAGTCTAGCAGGTAAATTTATGTGACACTCTATATTATTAATAGGGTTCACCCCATTTATAGTGATTATCCTAGCCAGAGTAGCAATCAACCTTTGAGAGAGGTACATTCTGGGTTTTTTAGCGAAGGTATATATTCGAGGCATGGTGTAGCGCCAAGGGCGTGTTATGACTATTGGACCTTCAATCATTATTCCAGAGAGTGTCCCAAAATATGATAGTTATGCCTAAAATGCAGAGTATTCCATGGATTAGAGTAGTGTTGCCCCCAGCTAGAGGTGGTATGTAGGTTTATTGGGGTAGTCCCTAGGGTTCTCGAGGAGGTATTAAGGTAGAAAGGTTAGATGGTATGTCAGATGCCTAGCAAGGTGGAGGGCGAGGCCATCCATATGTTGTACCTGATAGACCATAAGCAGAGTCTTCGAATGTTGTTATTATAGGTATGATCTCAGTGTGCCATCAACTGGTTTTTTTATTATTTGATCTGAAGTTCACTTATTCATATTCTATACTTATTATGAACTATGATTAGAGTCTTTCGCTTGGTTTTGTGGCTGTAGTTCGTGATTTTCCTAATGTATTTCCTATTAGTCTTCCTAGCCTTCTGTCATTACCCGAACCAGGCCCTGGCCATGATATGAATTTTGAACCATTAAGGCCCGAAACACTCCTATCTGTCTGGTAATCATACATCTAATTCATTTGATCAAAGTAATGCAGAAAGCACAATAATTCGAAAACATGGTCATAAATATGAAGGAAACAATAACGGGGAAATAAGGTTCCCCCAACATCAATTAACCTCTAAGCAACTGTCTACGAAAATCTCTAAAAAATGACTGAGTCAAGTAACCGTATATAAATTGGGACAAGGCCGCCAGTATCCCCAAAACAGAATATAAGAAAAAGGGACTACAGGACATAAGACCTTCCGAAACATAGAAGGCTCACCACTTGTCTCTGCAACTCTGTCTGAAGGATCTACTGATTCTCTTAACCCTTAGACTGGGCCTCTGAACCTGAGAGGTTGGAGAGGGGAGGGGGTCAGCATAAAAGTACTAGTACGCAAAGATATCAAAACAAAACATAATATTTTTACAATATATAGTTGAGAGCCATTATAAAGCAAATTTCGTATCAAATCATTTGAAAACACACGGGTGTAATGCAATAGTTTTCTTAACAATAATGAAATGCAACTGAGCTAGGAGGAATACGCAACATAATTTACACCAACTATCAAACCTCGGTTGCTGTCGAGATTAGAGTATAAGTGAGGAAGAGACACACAAGATCACATAGCATGGTGTCTCAACCCAATGGTAGTGCCCAAGATCACTTAGCCTTGGCTCCTACCTATATTCCCAATTTGGGAATGACATCAAGTCAAGTACACAAGACCACTTAGCCTGGTATGAATATTCTGTGTCGGCAAACACGTTTTCCAGCGATGAGCCCTTGTGTCTCAAATGCATTCTTTGGGTATCCACCTTTCTCATGTAATCAACACATTCAAATTTCATCTTATTCAATCACATAGCGTATTATGAAGGGTATCGTCATACCTGACTTGCAAGTCATCAATATCACATCCACATATGCATATTCATGTAAAAACCAAGGTGCTTCATCATTTACAAGTGGTGAACAATATTTATTTCAAATTCATGCTCTCTTTTGAAGATCACAATACAATATAGAGTATCGAAACATTATCATGGGAATTTGAAAACAATTTATCATTCATATTTATCAAATTTCCATGGAAAATATCAAATCACATATGCATGGTTTCAACCATTGAACTATATAGGCAAACAATTCCCATGACATAAAGAAAATGACTTAGAAATCATACTGAAAGCAAGATATTAGCATTTGATTGGAAACCCCTATTTAAAAGCATGCATGTTCATAAAGCTACACCCGTGAGATGCTTGGATAACCCCACGTACCTCTATTTCCAAGGATAATAGATGTTTCTTGAAGCTTGCAGATTGGTGATTCCGAATATGTAATTATCTTTGAAAACCTATGGTCAAATCTTGAACTATTTGGGTTTTTATTTTTGAAATACTAAGGAGAATCTTAAGCACTTTTGATGAATGAATATGTATTTTGGGGTCCTTGGAACTAAATCTTGTGTTTTAGGGCTAAGTAAGGGTGGAAAAGGACCAGTTTGTCCTCAACACGGAGTGTTTAAATCACTAAAATTCCTTACATAGGCGCCGCCCATCCCATTTCCTATGTTCACATAAGCGTCACCTAGGCTATCGCCTATGATTACATAGGTGCCGCCTAGGCTATCTCCTATGTTCACATAGGCGCTGCCTAGGCTATTGCCTATGCTTTGTAGTGGCCATGGGCGATTCGTTTGGCGATGCTTATCACTTTGAAAGGCCATCACTTCTTGCTCGGGTGTCGGATTTTAGCCAAATTGGTATCGTTGAAAAGCTAACTCGAATACCTATTATTTGACACATAGTAGGTTCCCTAATTCAACACATATAGAGAGTTATGGTCGAAGGAAGTAGACACACTTTACAACATCCACTAAAACTTAGTCTATCATAATAGTTTCAACTCGTCCTTGAGTTGATTGACATCTATGGTCTAAATTCAACCTTGAGTAGATTCACATGCTACACTATAATTAATATGCCCTATTGTCATAGGATTTTATAGCTTCGGGATTAATAATGCATCGAAATGATGGTCTATATTGTAGCCCGAAATGTGGGGCGTTACATTATCCCTCCCTTAGGATCATTCATCCCTGAATGATGATGCGGGACACAGACATACATGATTTCAAGAATAATAAAGGACTAGGAAAGATAAGATAGGAATAGTACCTACTGTCTCCTCCTCCATCGAAGCAAAAAAATTATGATATCTAATTCTCATGTTATCTTCTGACTCCCAAGTTGCTTCTTCGACTTTCTGATTCCTCCACAGTACCTTTACTGAGGCTATCTCTTTCCTCCTCAGCTTTCAAACTTGGCAATTTAAAATTTCAACGGGCTCTTCTTCATAAGACAAGGAGTTTGTCACTTTGATACCCTCTACTGGCAATACCATAAAATTATCTCCAATTCATTTCTTCAACATGGATACATGGAATACCGGATGAATGGAACCCAAACTTGCAGGCAATTCTAACTCATATGCAACTATACCAATATTTTTCAAAATTTGATATGGCCCTACATAACAAGGGCTCAATTTACATTTTTTTCCAAACCGCATAACTCTTTTCATAGGAGAAACCTTGAGAAATACCCAATCACCAATTTCAAACTCTTGTTCTCTTCTACGAACATCGGCATAGGACTTTTGACGACTCTGAGCAGTCTTGATTCATTCTATAATGATCTTCACTTTCTCCATCACCTGATGAAATAGATCAGGCCCATAAAACTGAGTCTCACCCACTTTATACTATCCTATCGGAGACCTACATCTCCTCGCATACAAAGCCTCAAAAGGGGTCATCTTAATGTTTGCATGGTAGCTATTATTGTAAGCAAATTCAACCAGTGGAAGGTGATCTACCCAACTACCTTTTAAATCAATGATGCATGCCCTCAATATATCTTTGAGGGTCTGAATGGTACGCTCGGCTTGCCCATCCTTCTGAGGGTGGAAAGCTGTGCTCAAATTCACTTGTGTACCTAAACCCTTCTAAAAGGATCTCCAAAACTGAGATGAAAACTGTGTACCTCTATCGGATATAATGGACACTGGTGCCCCATGCAATTGAAATATATCCTCAATGTAAATCTTAGCCTAAACCTCTCCCGAATAATTAGTCCTCACAAGCAAAAAGTGGGCTGACTTGGTCAACCAATCTACAATCACCCATAGAAACATACTGGTTTCGGGATCTCAGAAGTCCTGTAATGAAGTCCATGTTTATTATCTCCCACTACCATAAAGGAAGGGTTATCTCTTGGGAAGTACCAAATGGACTCATGTGTATCATCTCCCACTACCATAAAGGAAGGGATATCTCTTGGGAAGTACCAAATGGACTCATGTGTTCTACCTTCACTTGTTGACAGTTTAAACACTTGGACACAAAATCAGCTACATCATGTTCCATGTTATTCCACCAATACAGGGTTTTCAGATCATGGTACATCTTAGTAGATCCTGGGTGAATGACATAACTCGAAGTGTGTGCCTTATTAAGGATTTTTTCCCATAGCCAATCGACATTAAGAATGCACAACCTACCCTGAAATCTCAGAATACCATCACCACCAATTTCAAACGACATAATTTTTTATTGATCCACATCTTTCTTGATTTGCATCAACATGGGATCTTCAACCTGTTTCTCCTTAACTTCAGCACAAAGAGATAACTTAGCTAACTCATGAACAATCACCCTTCATCTTTGGAATCTAAGAGTTGCACTCATAGATTTGCAAGGCGGTGAATATCCTTCACCATCTCTTTCTTTCTTTCTTCTACATAAGAAAGTCTACCCGTAGACAACCTGCTAAGCGCGTCGGCTATAATATTTGCCTTTCCCGGATGGAATGCAGACTCATATCGTAGTCTTTCAAAATCTCTATCCAACGCCTCTGCATGAGGTTCAATTCTTTTAGTGAGAAAACATACTGTAAACTCTTATGGTCAGTATAAATATCAATATGCACTCCATAGAGATAGTGCCTCCAGATTCTAATTACAAACACCACGACTACTAACTCCAAGTCATGAGTGGGGTAATTGCGCTCATGCACCTTTAACTGCCTAGATATATAAGCTATCACCTTTCCACGCTGCATCAATACACAACTAAGTCCCACACGGGATGCATCACAATACACTACAAAATCATCTACACCCTCGAGAAGGGTCAAAATAGGAGAAGTAGTTAGCTTGTCCTTCAATTTCTAAAAACTATTTTCACACAAGTCAGACCACACAAACTTCATATTTTTCTAAGTCAGTTTAGTAAGCGGACAAGCTACGAAAAAAACCTCTCTACAAACCTTCTGTAATACCCCACCAAACCCAAGAAGCTCTAAATATAGGTTGGAGTCATGGGTCTAGGCCATTTCATCACTCCTTCAACTTTTTGGAGATTCACTTTTATCCCCTCAGTGGACACAATATGCCCCAGAAAGGCAATAGCATCTAACAATTATTCACACTTAGAAAATTTGGTATACAACTGATGATCCTTAAGGGTCTGAAGGATAATTTGGAGGTAATTGGTGTGATCCTCTTTGCTATTAGAATAGATCAGAATATCATCAATAAATACAATGACTAACAAGTCAAAAAAACTGACAAAACACTTTATTCATAAGATCCATGAAGGCTTCAGGGGCTTTAGTCAACCCAAAGGACATGACTAGAAATTCGTAGTGACCATATCGGGTTCGAAAGGCTGTCTTGGGTATGTCTGAATCCTTAAATTTCAACTGATGATAGCCCGAATGAAGGTCTATTTCTGAAAAATACTTGGCACCCTGAAGCTGGTCAAAAAGGTTGTCAATCCTAGGAAGAGGATATTTATTTTTATTCGTGACCTTATTCAACTAACGGTAGTCTATGCATATTCGAAGGGACCCATCCTTCTTTCGCATGAAGAGCATTGGTGCATCCCATGGGGAAACACTAGGACAAATAAAACATTTGTCTAAGAGGTCTGCAAGCTGTTTCTTAAACTCCTTTACTTTCGCGGGAGCCATTCTATATGGAGGAATAGAAATAGGAGGAGTGTCTGGCAACACATCAATGCCAAAATCTATCTCCCTATCAGGGGTTATCCTGGGAGATCTTCGAGAAAGACTTCTGGGAATTTATTCACTACGGGGACTAACTACAGAGAAAGGTTCCCAACTTTTGAATCTTTTACTCGGATTAGATGAT
>NC_061111.1:119035319-119144268 GCF_002878395.1 Capsicum annuum | reverse complement strand
CTAGGTAAATGTCTAGATTGCCCTCACTTAGACTACATAAAAGTCCCGTCATAGGGTACGACTACCTATGCAAGTTGTATCATCCAATATGAGTCGTACCCACCACTCGTACCCTAGGCCTTTCCCTTGGACCTAACATAGTCAAATATATGACTCACCCAAACCAAATCGTACCCAAAGCATACGACCTGTACCCTAGATCCGTACCCCTGGCAGAATAAAATCCAAAGAGGTTTGAACATTGTCCCGCTCATACGATCCCACGGTACAACTCATACCCCACTCGTACTCTAATCCAATTTATGTAACTAAGTCTAAGATAAATTAAAGGGAAAACCTAAACCAAATATTTCATATTAACTAATATGACACGTATCCACTAAATCGTATTCATTATAGAAACTAATCCAATCAACTACCCAGTATTGGTCAATATACGACCAAAACCATACAAACCATAGCCCAACATACGAATGGTACCCCTTAGTTGTATTTTGTCCAGAAATAAAAAATACAGAAAATTTTTTAAGGATCCCAAACCCAGGGTGTTTCAACCAAGCATAAGTATGGGAAAGAAGTAAAAATACACAAATATCATATGAAGGATGATAATACAACACAAAATGAGAATAATATATCAAATGCGATAAAGATGATGATGATAATGATAATGATGTGATGATGATATGATTCTTGAGATTGTCACATTATAACGCTCAACTTATACCATTATTTTCATGCAATGTGCTTGTTGTATTATAAACCCAATAAGAATTGCAGTCAAATCCATAAGGTCTGTAACTAGTTTTTTATTACTAGATGTTTTGAGAGTTAACCTGTAATGCAAACTTAAACCAAAACATCATATTAAATGGGGTTGGAATTGGAACTATGTTCAATAATATAACACTATAAAGCTAATACGAGAGAAAATAATGGATGAGTAAAACCAATAAAGAGAGGTCTTGGGGTTATTCCATCTTAGGGGTATTCTTGTCTGAGCAATCCAGAGTTAGTCCATTCTTTGTTTAAGTAGTTGGTTAGGCTAGGTTTAGGGTCTTAGTTTTAGATTTTCAATAAAACACTAAGTTTAACCCATGGAATCATTAAAATACCTCATGAGTGTGCCAAGTTTATCGACCCAATACCTTAAGTTAGCATCATTATTTCTAAGATGATACTTATGAGTATGGTAATTTCACATAACATCCTTATTTCTAAGGTAATGCTAAGGAAGAAGATAAAATCAATTACTTGTTCATGATTACACATCACCCACATACCTTTTTCAAGGATGATGTGGGATCCAAACCAATTAAGGTTTTCCCCAACAGTTCCCAATTTAAGCATAGAGTAATAGAAAAATCCAACAACACTAACTATAAATTTGGACTAACAATCAACAACCATACAACATTAATACTATATTCAAGCATAACCCAAAGATAGGAATTTAGACACTCATGGATTTAAAGAGAAGAGAGTTACCCAAATTTGTATTCAAATCTTTCCTTGAAGTTATCCCACTCCATTGCGATCACCCTATCTTGATCGTATTCTCGACTCCCCCCATCACGGTAGTTACCTCAAAATTTTTTAGGATTGACATGGATTTAGGATCATGATCACAACCCATATGCCATGATCGTGGTACCTTACGATCGGTCCCTGGTCCTGATTTATAGCTTGCGTAAGCACTTGGTTCTTTTGTTTCCCGTTATAGCTTTTCTTTAACCCCTTTTCTTCCGATTACCACCAAACACACAAACCATGGGATTTCTTGCTTTTTAATATAGAATTAGCCTTATATACACAATTATTTCATCACAGTATGTACAAATTTGGATATAGATGAGTGGTAAATTTGTCCCTCATCAACACTGCCAACTTAAAACTTCTCTTTCCCTTGAGCAATACTACTTCTACTGAACGAGACTATTCAACTTATAAGTCCACTTGTACCACCAAATGATCACAATAATTTCGAACTCGATTGGCATAGATGGTTAGCCCTCAAGCATAGGGAAAATGTTTTGTGCAAATCCCCTCAAAATCAATCATACTTTCAAGGATGCGAAACACTTTTAAGAACAATCAAACCATAACCACTAACTCTCTAGAAGTGACTCTCTATCAATAGTGACTCAACTTTACTCTTTTTCCTCATTTTCAAAAGACGACAACTTTACCCGCCTCAATTAGTTTACATGCCTCCTTATGAAAGAAAGTTCCAATACACCATAGAATCTATGATGCAATAGGGGACTAAAGTGCAAGTACTCACTCTCACAAAGTATCTCTTTGTGTAAACAAGTATTATGCCATATATTTGCCCTTATTTTCAATTGCTACTAACTCAAAGACACTTGGTTAGAGATCTTGAAGGAATTTTTAAAGCTTGCAATATAGGCTCTGGAAAGGGTAGGATAAACATTTTGGATTAAAGTGGCTACACCTATTTGAAATCTATAAAATACACTATTTAACCGTACTTTGGAGCATGGGCCACTTTATTTATTCTCAGTTTACTCATGTTCCTACTCTTACCATATTTTTTCCAAACTTTTCATGAAATCATTTTCTACCTATCTCTTTTTTTGGAAATCTCATGCTTTTCTTTCTTTCATCGATCCCTTTATTTTTCATATTCCTTTGTTCTTATTATTTTGTTTTTAGGCACTCACTTATAATTTTGTGGCCCAAGGTTACATCTTCAAAGATTCACCACCCCCAACTTAGGCGTTTAGCATCAAGTTGCACTTTCAAGTTCAAGGAGGGTGGGGTTCAAAAGTGGGTAAAGCTAAAATATCTCATGGCTGGTAGTGCAATTGAAAAATAAAGGTTCAATGGCTCAAAATGGGTGACTAGGGATAAAGTGGGTTTCCATGTTCACAAAGAAGGCCTAAGATCATTTCACTAACTATATCAATCAAAATTATCTTTGAGAGACTAATGGGGAAAGTTCTAAATAACACAAGTTGGCATGGGAATTAAACAACTAAACACACTGCACATGATATGGAAACTTTTCAAGAAGGCTTAATTGTATTTCCTACTATAGAAAAAGGAGCTATTTACCATATACTACCAACTAAAGATTTTGTATTGAGAAAATAAGTTAAAGTGTTGTTACAAAATCATTCACGTCCATGCCCTTGATTTTCACAAAAAAATTTGGATGGAGGGGGATGCTTGCTTCGCATTCACCATGAAAGATAGGCTAGAGTTATCACCAAATCAAGCCGTCATCTCATATTTCAGCTCTTACGAGGGAAAACCATATGGCTACTCATACTTGACCATAGGAATAAGGGCAATCTCAAAACTATAATGCCACAGGTACTCAGACTTCAGCTGTATGTATACCTTAAAACCCAAACAGCATTATTTTTCCTTAAGAATATTGTAACTCAATCTATTATAGGGAAAGGCTCGTCCATCATTATTATTAAGAGAAATAAAAATCCAAAATGGAAAAAAATCTATAAAAAAGCAAATGACTAATCCATCAAATGTAGGCACCATTAGGGTGCCTAATATTCAACCCAATTAAAAATAAAATCATTCAAATAAACATAATAACATCCAAATATATATCCAAATCATATAGACCAATTAATCAAATAAAATAACTACAGAGATAGGCACCCCAAACTAGAAGCTTGTAATTTCCTTACTGTATATCACGAAAGCATATAAAGAGTAAAAGGGGCTCCCTAAAACTGCATCAGATGCTGGCATCACTTACCGTCTCTTTATCATCATCTATGGCCTCGACAATAGTCGGCTCCTCCTCATAAAACCATGAAGTTTGGACCTCATCATCTAACTATGCTCTTGGGAAGTGAAGTGTATATCTGGGATTTAGGACCTTCTACAGGCCCTTCACCCTCTTTTACATGTGGGTGAACAATTTGTCCCTCTTTTCTCCCTTACTTTCATCTTGTCATGTGAATATTGAATCTCATGATTTGACCTTACAAATAAAGAATAGGCCCTCACAAGTCTGGATATAGTATCCCCCTGCTTCTTATGATCTTCAAGGAATCTCACATAGTCAAACTGAGACGCATAGGAATAATGAGCGGTAGAAGGTTCTCTCGGCCCCTATAGCTTCAAGACCAACTAACTGATAATTTGCATCTGCCTCAAGAGGTTCTCGAATGGACCAGCTGAGGATGATCAACAAGAATCCATATCATTCTTGACTGACTTTCTTAATTCATATGAGCCCTCATTTTGATCTTTCCATATGAGCCCTCTTCTAGAATCTTTAGTAGGTAAATAAGGGTCTTTAGGGTTACCCATGTGTCCCCGGGGTACTCTTAAAATCTAGCCCTCATGCATAATTATTTGATCAAGAAAGGATACATGTATAGGGAGGAGCTACCTCTATTCTTGAAATTCCTTATGTTAAAAAGTACAAATCACCGAACATTCAAGGGAATATTTCCTAAGATGCATGAAACTATCCGAGCTCGCATATACAATACATAGGTCATGTTAGTGGATGGAGACACATGGGTAAAGATGATGAACAACTAGATCCGAGCCTCATCCATGAAATCATGCAATTATATCCATATTTTCTTGGTATCCCATATAACCTCTTTACCTAGAAACAATTTCTCAACTAACAAGCTCACTGGTGCATAACCCTTACCCTCAAACTGCATTGTATCAACATCTAACATCCTATATAAATCATTGATTTGTTCAACTCAAGTCGAAACTCCTTTCCCCAAATTCTCATAACTGGGTTGAGGTAGATACGATGTTGAAATTTGTATAGAATTCCCTAACCCAATGCTTATTACCTTTGCATTTATCCTTGGCAAATAACCTCACTCAAGTGGACATCAATCTATCATAAAAGTTTAAGTTATTCTCTGGTACCTTTTCCAAATATATGCCTCACTTAGGGAGTAGCTTTATCCTTGCAAGATCCTCATAATAAATATTTTCAAATTTAGCATCCATGAAGCGGGTGTGATTATAGCCGACCATTTTTTTGAGTACCTGTAATCCATATACAAAACATTATTAATCAAAATAAATATGTAGAAATAATTTTATATGCTATAATTAAGCTAAAGTAATGGCCTAAGGGTCATGGATTGGTTTGGAAATAACAACTCGATGGTTGTACTAGTTTGTCTGACTGGCTTATGATGTCACGATCACGATTTGATTGGTTATAATTCTAACACCTATGAGGCCTATTCGACAGGTCTTGATTTTTGCAATCACATCCACTAAGTCATGATTTTGATACCACAATTGCATTTATTGTACCGTAATCGCGGTATATGAGACTGCAATCTAAGAATTGTCCATTACTTTAAAATGTGAATTTCACTACCAATTTATGTTCAAAACGAGAAACTAACATTAAGAATGTGAAACACAATCCTAAATATGTAGTCATGACCTCCAATTAGTGGAAATCAATCAAGAGGTCTATTTGGGCATTTCACCAAACACTTATTCTGTGCAAGCAATACTTCTCAATTTTGAACAGTTTTGGGTACTCAAGACTTCCCTGGCTTGTATGCACCAATAAAAATAGGCAACCTACCACACAGGATCAATTAAGCGCAAGATTAAGCAAGTAAACTATAATTTTAGGTTGTTCCCATAAACATGCATTCTAAGGCCCACATACACATATAAAAGAGAAAAATCAATGTCTCTACCTGGTGAGGAAATATAGAGAAGATGCAATATACTGGAGATGCTTTCAGCAAAGGTAAAAATGGGTGTAATTGAGAGTAATTTAAGAGGAAATATAATGGGAGAAATTTTTGAGTGACTATTCAAATTTTAAAATAGTCTTGACTGCAATCGCTATCACAGGATTGCGATTGCAATCATTATAGCACGGTGAGTGCAATCCAGGTAATTGAGACCTATTTTTGCTCCCATATTTTCAATTGTCTAGATTCCCACTCAATTACACAATACTTCCCATTACTTAATTTCTCAAAATCACCTTATAGTGCCACAATTTCATGGAATAATTACAAAACCAAAAAAAAATTACTCTAATCAATAAAAATTTAAAGGATATAGTCCTATTTAATGGCAATGATGGGTTTCATCCCACCCAATTCCTAATTTAACATTGTAACACGACGTCCATAAATTATCAAGTTGGATCCTTGACTTTATGTTACCCAACATCCATTCCTTTATCCACAACATCAATCATAGACACCACTTCTAGCTCTATTGGTTGCTTTTTGGTTTTGCATACATGGAAAGAGACTTCATCATAGAGCATCTGGAACTTTATTTTTCCACACTCCATATAAACTAGAGGTTTTTTAGTTGCTAAGAATGGTGTCTTGAGTATGATTGGTATCTCATGATCGATATCATAATTGAGGACTACAAAATTTATTAGGAAATTTAATCGGACAACCTTAACAAACACATCACTTAATATGCCCACTATTTTTTTATTGAACGGTCCTTTATCAAGAGTCTCATGGTGGTAAGTGTAGGGAATTCCAACCCTAGCCTTTGATACATGATATATGGTATCAAGTTGTTACTAGCCCCAAGGTCACATAATGCCTTTTAAAATTTGTGTCCTAGTGACACAAGGAAATTTAAATGCACTCGGCTTTTTTTTTTCTCCATATGGCATTAATCATGATAGCGCTACAACTATGGGTCACTTCAATAATCTCACCATCCTCAAGCCTCTTCTTTGACATTAAGTTCTTCATTGATTTAGCATAACCCAAAATCTCTTGAAGGGCCTCCAACAATGGAATATTGATTGAGATGCCGCTAAGCTTTGTCGTAAACTTTTAAACTTGGCATTGTTGTCTTTCTTCTTTAATATTTATGGGAAGGGGAGAGGAATTTTCATTGTCGGCAATGGAACACTTTGAGGTTCATTCCCCACTTGCTAGTCTCCATTAATCACTTTAGGTGTTTCCTCCACATCACTATTCTCTTCAACTATCATTGGCTCCTCATCACTCTCTTCAAGAGACTTTGAAGATCCAACTCTTGACGATTCAAACCACTTCCTCTTCACATTCATTTGATCATCCAGAGACTTTTCCTCAGCTTCAATCACATTCTTACCAATAGTTCTACCACTTCTAGTAACAATTGCCATAACATGGCCTTCATTCTTGGGATTTACCATCATGTCACTAGGTAGCCCCCCTTTTCGCCTAGCCTTAAGTTACATTGAGATTTTCCCAACTTGTTTATCAAATTTCTTAATGGAAGCCAAATATGAAGTAACCATTTGTTTAAGTTGAGAAAACTCGCTCTTTATGTCCCTTATAATTTTTTGGGTACCTTCGACATATATCAAAATTCAAGCAAGAACATCCCCAGTTTTGAATTATTTTGCATTGAACAATCCTGATTCTTTGTCCTTAACACAATAAGCAGGGGTACATGTATATTATATCCTCTTTCCTTTTCCATCCAATAATGATATCTATCACACTAATCACGCTTTTGATCTTAATTATTTCAACATTGATTCCTGCCTTGCCTATGGTAGGCGGTTTTAAAACCCTTTTCCAAACACCTTATCTCTTTATCGAGTGTCTTAGATTCATTCTCATTATAACCATTGGTACCTTGAGAGGTAATGGCATTGATAGTATTTGTAGGTGCTCCCATCACACGTTTAGTAAGGAGATCTAATTGGGTCATCACCTTGGCTATATTTTTGTCCCTTTATTTGTCCTTCTTTATTTGCTTGCTTTTAACATATGATGCATTATGGGAACTTATCACTACTTTAGAGTCCCGGGTGTGCCATCCCTAATTTTTCTTAGTTACTTACTCAAGTAGATTCATCGCAATACCATATTACAACTTTCAAAAGAGAACCACCTGATTCATTGGCTGCTACCGTCTTGTTTGGATGGACCAACGCCCTATGAAATATTTGGAGAAGCATCTTCTATAGCACTTCATAGTTCAATTATTGCATAAGTTTTTCATTGAACATTCGCCCTACCTCATATAAGGGCTCACCACTAAGTTGATGAAATTTTTTTATTTTGTCTCTTAGTTGTACCATTATAGATGGGGGAAATATCAATCCCAAAAGTCCTCGCTAAGTTTGACCTAAGATGTAATATACCCATCGAATAAAGATCTAATCATAAAACTGCCTCACCCATTAATGAGAATGCGAAAAGCCTCTATCGAATAGACTCTAGACTAATATTATGGTTGGTTGTTAGCATTACACCCTTATACACTTTCATAAAACATTAGTACTGCCATGGAAATACTGAGAAATAGTGGCAACACCTTTTTCTACCAGAAAATGTGGCATCTTATAAAACCCACCCTGAAGATGTGTCAGGGAGGTAATGTAGATATATGTGGATTGTAAATAGGTTACCCTATGGATCTTATGTCTTGAAGCTTTAGCTCCATAGGTGTATAGAGAGACTATTTGATGTTCTCAGAGGTTGTGTAACAACCTCCTACGTTACATCATCATCATTATTTTTGTTGTATTTAATTTATTATGCTTATGATATGATTGTATATTCTATTAGACTTATAACCTATTCACTGTTCTATCTTCCCTTACTTGTACTTGATGTTCTCATATATGTTGTTCTTTTTTCCTTGCTTCTATGTGGTATAAATGTCTACTTATATTTGCTTCTGGTGTTTTGTTGTGTTAGATATGAATATTATATAACTGTTAGTGCAAGTGGTGTAGGCTACCATTGTGGGGCAGGTGACATATCCTTAGTGTATATTTTGTATGTTTTATTTGTTTACTTTGCTCAGTCGGCCTATAATAACTACTAAGTACAAGTGGATCATACTCACTCCAACTGCGCCCTTTTATATAGGTCCTAGTTCGAGTGCCCCACACAGTTATTGATTCGGGCGCCTTTTGAGTTATCCAAGGTAGTGTTGGATTGTCATGCATCTTGAGTCCACTTCTATCTTTCTGTATAGACTATGTCTTTACTAGTATTAAGAGATAGAGTTGTTCCTGTTGGATTTTCTTACATATTTAATTCATGGATTGTATTAGTAGTTCTTACACTATGATACCAGGTTTTGGGAGTTTAGCATGTTATCTTTGAGTTTATACTTTTTGCTATTGTTATATTGATATGGTCTAGCTTCATTCTAGGAGCCTAGCCTTGGGTTTGGATTATTATTCCCCTTTTTGTATTAGTTAGTGTGATAGGCTTACTTGTCAAGGTTAACTACAACAAGTTCCATCATGACCCTCGGATTTGGGGTCGTGACACAAGTGGCCTACTCAACAAGATGATTCTTCTACTAGACTTTCACCGACTCAATCTCCCACGTTCTTAATTTAGAGAACTCTTTATCTAAGTATATAGGAAAACAATTCCCATGACATAAAGAAAATGACTTAGAAATCATATTGAAAGCAGATATTAGCATTTGATTGAAAACACCCATTTAAAAGCACACATGTTCATAAAAATATACCCATGAGATTTTTGGATAACCCCACGTACCTCTATTTCCAAAGATAATAGATGTTTCTTGAAGCTTGCGGATTGGTGATTCCGAATATGTAATTATCTTTGAAAACCTACGGTAAAATCTTGAACTATTTGGGTTTTTATTTTGAAACCCTAAGGAGAATCTTGAGCACTTTTGATGAAAGAATATGTATTTTGGGGTCCTTAGACCTAAATCTCGTGTTTTAGGGCTAAGTAAGGATGGAAAAGGACCACTTTGTCCTCAACATGGAGTGTTTAAATCACCAGAACTCCTTACATAGGCGCTGCCCATCCCATTGCCTATGTTCACATAGGCGCCGCCTAGGCAATTGCCTATGTTTACATAGGTGCCGCCTAGGCTATTGCCTATGTTTTCCAGTGGCCATGGGCGATTGGTTAGGCGACGCTTATCACTTTGAAGGGCTATAAATTCTTGCTCGGGTGTTGGATTTTAGCCAAATTTGTATCGTTGAAAAGCTAACTCGAATACCTATCATTTGACACATAGTAGGATTCCTAATTCGACATATACAGAGAGTTATGGTCGATGGAAGCTGACACACTTTAGAATGTCCACTAAAACTTAGTCGATCGAAATAGTTTCAACTCGTCCTTGAGTTGAAGGTCCTCTATGGTCTAAATTCAAGCTTTAGTCGATTCACATGCTACACAATAATTAACATGCTGTATTGGCATGGGATTTTATGGCTTTGGGATTAGCAACACATCTAAATCATGGTCTATATTGTAGCTCGAATTGCGGGGCGTTACATATTGCCTTGTGGTGGAAGATTTTTTTGTTGATTCCCCCCTTTGGAAGTGTTGCTTGATTGCAAACTTATGGTAAACTAGCATTAGGAGATAGGGTATCGTGCACTACCATGTGGTATGGAGTTGTATCAAGAGGAGTCTTACTTGATCCCTCATCATGTTGACCAATGGGATTGAAAACCTCAAGTGGTTTCTTTGATATTTCTTGATTTCTCACCCTTCTATCCAAATCTTCCAATTTTCCCTTCATTTCCTTCATTTCTTCCAATAGCTTTTGAAGAAAACTTTCCATTTTTCTTGAGGATTCTCCCTCCAATTGAGTAATTGTACCTACAAAATAAATAAAAAGTTAGTAGAAAGAGTTCCTCACCACTCGCTCATATCATATTTCCCTCTTTTGTCACTCACACTCGTGTATCACTCTAAGACCATCCTCAAATGAACTCACCTCACTCTTGCTTGTTGCCAATCTTGAATAACGCAAGGTTGAGAGTCAACACCGTCAAATAATTTGCTAGTACTACCAATTCTTCGGGATGGAGTAGAGTTTAGATAATCAAGAACGGACAATTAAAACTAACAGACAACGAAACAAATAAGCATACAATGAAATGAAAGAAAAAAAACCACGAAAAAAATTGACACAAATAAATTAAATGGACACAAACTAGTTTAACTTTAAGTATGAATTAATACTCAAAGAAAACTAGCTAGAATTAACAAGAAAAGAAGAAACAAGTTTGAAAGATTTGAACTATTTTATAATTCTCAAATTCATCCTCTTCAATACCCAAACAAATAATCTCAAATTTAAGATATAAATTCCCTACAACTTTACCAACAACTTCTAACCAACAATTTCTTCAACCAAACACCAAATCAACAAAATCCATTGTCAAGTTTATTCTTCAACGTAACTTTCAATTTTTTTGTCATGTATATTTTTAATTTTTTTCAACTAGGAAACAAAACATGTAACTCAAGGAATTATATCAAACAACATTCAATAAAATTTGATTTTTTTTTAAATATCAAAGCCCCAAGACTTAGGTTTGTCAAAATAAACCTAATCCAAGCTCTTGATACCAATTTGATGTGAAACAAGATTATAGAAGCAAGAGAGTAATTAAAGATAGAAAGATAAAGAAAGATAGACACACTTAGATTCAAACAATCAATAGATATAATGGTAAAACTAACCAAAACACCCCTTAAATGGGAACCAAAAGCACCTAATCTATTAGAATCCGCAAGAAGGTAGCAGCCATACTAGCAAATCCATGGTCAGTTTTAGAAAAATCAACAAAGGGTTTTCAAGCTCTCAAAGGAGGTACAAATATTCACTATTCCAAAAACTAATGGTTCAACACTAATACCTAACTATTTATACTAAGGGTTAGAAGAAGTAAGGAAAGACCAAATTTAACTTTATTTAAATTACAAGCTAATTTAAATGGTAGACACACTTAGTATATTAAATATCTTTAAGTCATCCATATTGAAGCCTTCCAAAGATTCAATCTTTATCCATAAAGTTTGAGAGGCTTGAAGGTCCTTAGCTTGAGTGAAAGGACTTCTTAAAATAGTATCACTTTGATGTACATAAATAATTCAAAGACCATGCGACAAAATAAATAATATCTTACTTTATGCATCCTTACCAATAGTACTTCTTACGATCATGATACATCTTGGTTAGACTAAGATGTATAAAGTACCTCAAACTATCATCATCTACAAGAATAGTCTTAAACAAATCATCAATACAAAGAACATATACACACCCCTTGATCCTTACAACACCCTCATAAACAATAATAGACTCCTTGACCTATCACTATAAGACTTTATCATGAATTTTGCTCAACTTTACATCTTCAAACTATCTGGACCTTATTTGATCTAGAAATAAAGACCTTGATTCTATACAAGACAAAACGTCTCCTTAAGTAGATATCTGAAGTCTCATAAAACTATTAGATAGAGTGTAAATTATTCTATCCATCAAACCTATTATGGCATTTAAACAAGATCGGCTACCTATACTAACAGGCCTCCTGCTTAATTCATCATCCACCATGTTAGTCCTACAAAGATAATACAAGATAGTGATATGATAATCCTTGAGCATCTCCATTAACATATACTACCTAAAGTTATGATATCTCTGCACAAATATATGTTGTAGACTATGATAATTAGTAAATACATCACAACGGACACTATAAAGATAGTTCCTCTAAATTTTTAACGAATGCAATAAGGCTCTAGGGAAGATGATTTTCAAAGGGTTTGTTAAGTTTTTCATCTTTGATGGTAAGTAATTAGATTCTAGACTTTAATTTACTTTATTTAAATCTTGAAAATCATGAGAAGGCAATTAATGGTGGATTTTTTGGTTTAATTCTAGACATGGAAATTGATGAAAAGTGGTGGAAATGTGTATATTTTCAGTATATAAAGATCCTAGGTTATTAGAAAATAGTAATGACAAAGGAATTATGATTGTTTATGCTAATTCAAGTAAAATCTAGGAGGTTAAGAAATAGAAACCCTAAGATAATGAAGTAAGGCAATTTTATAGATAAAATCAATAAATTTTTATCCTTGATAATTAAAAAGGGATGAACTATTAAAAGGGATGAATTATTAAAATGGATATCTATTCTACATAGGTTAGGGTGGGTACCTAATATGGTCGTTTAGGTCTTGAAGGACCTCAATTTTATGTGGATCAATCATAATCCCCTTTTTCAAACATATATGTTAATGAAAGAAACAGAAGCCAACCAAAACTAGCAGTAAGAGAACTTTGCATATAACTGCTTCTCTTTAAACAAACCCAACATAATTTTCTATTGATTGTCATGCTCTTTCTTATTGATAGAATAAATCAAGATGTCATCAACAAGAATGACAAAATGAATCTTGGTAGAGCTTTAAAATCTTATTCATCAAAATCATGAAAGAAAATGGTATATCAGTAAGCCCAAAAGACATCACTAAAAACTCATAATGCACATACCTGGTCTAAATAGCAATATTAGGAATATCATTAACCCGAATCTTTAGTTGATGATACCTAGACCTTAACTCAATCCTACTGAAGACTGATGCACCCTGAAACTGATCAAACAAGTAATCCAAGCGAGAAAAAGGATACTTATTATGAATAGTGACCTTGTTCAGTTGATGGCAGTCAATGCACATAGGCATACACTCGTCTTTTTTCTCTCAATCAATACAAGATAACCCAATGAAGAGGCATTATGATGAATGAACCCTTTTCTAAGAAAATTTTATGACTGAATGTTCAACTCCCTCAGCTTAGTCATTGTCATCCTATAAGGAGAAATAGAAATAAGAAAATTATCCGGTTCTAGATTAATGCAAAAAACTTTATCAAGGTTGGTGGCATTCCCAGTAAATTTGAGAGAAACATCTCTGAGAAATCACAAGTGACATGAATTGACCCAATAGGTGGAACCTTTCCACTAGTAAGATGCGCTAGAAACACTAAACTCCCCCTCTCTATCAGCTTCCTAGCACGAGTGGAAAATATATTCTTTGGGGGAATAAGACTACACTTACCCTTCCATTCCAACCTCGACATACCCAAATTTTCTAATGTTATCATCTTAAAATGAAACTCTATAGTGGCATATTAAGGAGACAACAAAATCATCCTTAAAATAATATCAAAGTCGACCATATAAAAAATTACAAAGTCTAAACAGACATTATTCCCTATGAAAGTAACAATACATGAATGGTACACTCTATCCAAAACTACAAAATCACCAAGAGGAGTGGAAACATGCATATCACATAAAAAAAACACACAGAATATCTAACATCATAAAAAATATATAGACACATAAAAAAAGTAGAGTTAAGATCGAATAAGGCTATAGACATCTAATGATATACTAGAATAGTACCTATCATCTTTACATAGGATTCCTCTACTCTGAGAATTCCCAGAAGATCATTAAAGATAGTCTCGTCCATCTATCTATGTGCTTCCTTTATTGAGTTGAGCACCAGTTCGACTAGTATGTCTACCAATTAAATTAGGCTAGTGGCTACCTCTACCTGCTGCATGACCACTATGCCTTCCCTGAGGATGATGCATACTATGACCACCCCTTTTACTTACTGAGTTGGAGCTTAAAGAGCATGTTCTAGACCTACTTGACCGACTTCCTAAACCTGGGACACCACCTCTAGATTTGCCTTATATTTGTGTAGTCATAATATGACCGGTCTAAGGTAGTCTTCTAAGACAAAGTAAAAGTAATATAACCACTGTGATCAAAAAGAGGTTGGATGGCATTACAAGATTGTTATTCCAACTTGTAACAAAGTATCTATTCACCAAAGCATCTCTTTCAAATTTCTCCCACCATGTAGAAACAAAACGCTCAAGGTGACTTATAGCATAATTCATCTTTTTAACATAACTCACGTTGTTGAGATTATATTTCCTTTCATCTTACACAATCCAATCAAGATATTCATTCGGGTTACTACTTTCTTTGAAGAATGGAAGGGTAATATTGATTTTGTTGAATCTTCGATCTTCATCATCATTCCTTCAATCGTATTCTCTACCATCAATGGGATACCATCTTGCATTCCTCCTCTTGTTTCTTTCCCACCTAACCTCTCTTGTTGAACTTGTTCATTGATGCCATAATCATAATTATCAACATCAAAAGAATCATTCTCTTCAAGGTTATGTTGGGCTCTCATTTGAGTTCTATTGGCTTGTGGTGGACGATTTCTTTGTTGATTCCCAACTTTGGAAGTGTTGCTTGATAGCAATCTTAAGGTAAAGTAGCATTAGGAAAGAGGGTATCTTGCACTACTATGTTGGAAGGAGTAGTATCAAGAGGAATCTTACTTGATCCCTCATCATGTTGACTAATTGGATTGAAAACCTCAAGTGGTTGCTTTAATATTTCTTGATTTCTCACCCTTATATCCACATCTTCCAATTTTCCCTTCATTTCCTTCATTTCTTCCAATAGCTTTTGAAGAAAAATTTCCATTTTGCTAGCGGATTCTCCTTCCAATTGAGTCATTGTACCTATAAAATAAATAAAAAGTTAGTAGAAAGAGTTCCTCACCACTCACTCACATCATTTTCCCTCTTTTGTCAGTCATACTCATATATCACTCTAAGACCATCCTCAAATAAACTCACCTCACTCTTGCTTGTTACCACTCTTGAATAACCCAAGGTTGAGAGTCAACACCATTAAATAATTCGCAAGTAGTACCACTTCTTTGGGATGGAGTAGAGTTTAGGGAATCAAGAACGAATAATTAAAACTAACGAAAAAGGAAACAAATAAGCATACAATGAAATGAAAGAAAAAAAGCACGAAAAAAATTGACCTGAATAAAATAAATGGACACAAACTAGTTTAACATTAAGTATGAATTAATACTCAAAGCAAACTAGCTAGAATTAACAAGAAAAGAAGAAACAAGTTTGAAAGATTTGAACAATTTTATAATTCTCAAATTCATCCTCTTCAATATTCAAACAAATAAGCTCATATTTGAGATATAACTTCCCCACAACTTCACCAACAATTTCTTCAACCAAACACCAAATCAACAAAACCCATTTTCAAGTTTATTCTTCAACATGACTTTTAATTTTTTTTGTCATGTATTTTTTTGATTATTTTTCAACTAGGAAATAACACCATGTAAGTCAAAGAAGAATATCTAACAACATTCAATCAAATTTGAATTTTTTAATTTTATTTTTTTAAAATATCAAAGCCACAAGACTTAGGTTGTGAAAACAAATCTAATCCAAGCTCTTGATGCCAATTTGATGTGAAACAAGATTATAGAAGCAAGATAGTAATTAAAGATATAAAATAAAGAAATATAGACACAATTAGATTCAAACTATCAAAAGATGTAATGATAAAAATAACCAAAACACCCCTTAATTGGGAACCAAAAACACCTAATCTGTTAGAATCCTCAAGAAGGTAGCAACCATACTATTAAATCCTAGAAAAATTATTGAAAAATCAACAAGCGGTTTTCAAGGTCTCAAAGGAAGCACAAATATTCAATATTCCAAAAACTAATAGTTCAACCATAATACCTAACTATGTTTACTGAGCATTAAAAGAAGTAAGGAAAGACCAAATTTCCCTTTATTTAAATTACAAGCTAATTTAAATGGTAGACACACTTAGTATATTAAATATATTCAAGTCCTACATATTGGAGCCTTCCAAAGATTCCATCTTCAGCCATAAAGTTTGATATGCTTGAAGGTCCTTAGCTTGAATTTTTGTGAAAGGCCTTCTTAAAGTAGTATCACTTTGATGTACATAAATAATTCAAAGATCATGCAACAAAATAAATAATATCTTACTTCATGCAGCCTTACCAATAGTACTTCTTGAGATTATGATACATTTTGGTTAGACGAAGCTATATAAAGTACCTCACACAATGATCCTCTACAAGAATAGTCTTAAACAAATCATCTACACGAGGAACACATACACAACCCTTAATCCTTACAACACTCTCATAAATAATAATGGACTCCTTGACCTATACCTATAATACTTTATCACAAATCTTGCTCAACTTTACATCTTCAAACTATCTGGACCTGATTTGATCTAGAAATAAAGACCTTGATTCTACACAAGACAAAACTTCTCTTTAAGAAGACATTTGAAGTCTCATAAAGCTATTAGATAGAGTGTAAATTATTCTATCCATAAGCCTATTATGTCCTTTAAACAAGATCGACTACCTATACTCACAGGCCTCGTGCTTAATTCATCATCCACCATGTTAGCCTAACTAAGATAATACAAGATAGTACTATGATAATCCTTGAGCATCTACATTAACCAAACTACCTAAAGTTAAGATCTCTCTACATAAATACATGTTGTAGACTGTGGTAATCAGTAAATACCTCAGAACAGATACTATAAAGATAGTGCCTCTAAATCTTATGAGTAAACACTACTACTACCAACTCGAAATCATGGGCAGTATAGTTTTATCATGTAACTTAAACATCATATAAGCATAGGCAATGACTTTAATTTACTACATTAAAACAACTTGTAAACCATAATGTAAAGTATCACAATAAACAACAAAGTCCTTTCCCTCGATAGGCAAAGCAAGGATGGGAGTGGTGTTTAGCAAAAGTTTTGATATTTCAATATCTCTAATAAAAATTATTAGACCACTAGAAATATACCTTATCCTAAGTCAAACAAGTCAACTAGGAAATAAGAAAAACTAACCCTTTCACAAACCAATGGTAGTAGCTATCCAATCCCACAAAACTGCAAGTCACTATCACTGAGTCAAATCTTAATGACCTATAACAACCCAAAATATTGTTACGCTCAAATAGGAGGTAGAAATTTACACCTACACTCCCCTTAGTAAAATTTTGAGAAATTCAACGCTAGTCTAGTAATGGGCTATTTTTAAGGGTGTGATGGAAAAACAAAATTTGGTGTTAATATGGTTTGTAATAGTAGGGTTTGTCGTTATAATTAGATAGAAAAATATAGGAAATCATAGAAACTTATAAAACTTTAAATGAAGTTATAAAACTCTAGTTATAACATTTATCATTGAGTGCTTGGTTCGCCATGTGAAAATTCATGGTTTGTGTTGTTAAATGAAAAAAATTGAATAAAGGCTCCAAGTTTCTACCTTAAAGAAATGCATCAGAAAAGTTATTCGTTTTCAATAGTAATGAAAACAACATAGATGACCTCTAAGGAAATTGCGTGAACCGTTTTAGTGATAATTTATCTGCTGCAGTGTAAACACATAGTAAAATCACAGTTTTAAAAACCAGATTATATTTTTATTTTCTATATTTTTAAAGAATACAATAAGGCTCTAGGAAAGGTGATTTTCAAAGGGTTTGTGATGTTTTTCATCTTTGATGGTAAGTAATTAGATTCTAGACTTTAATTTACATTTTTAAAATCATGAAAAATCACTAAAAAACAATTAATGGTGGATTGTTTTATTTAATCCTAGTCATGGAAATTGATGAAAAGTGGTGGAAATGTGTATAATTTCAATATATAAGGATCCTAGGTTAGTAGAAAATAGTAATGACAAAAGAATTATGATTGTTTATGTTAATTCAACTAAAATCTAGGAGGTTAAGAAATAAAAACCTTAAGATGATGAAATAGGGCAATTTTATCGATAAAATTAATAAATATTTATCCTTGACAATTAAAAAGGGATGAACTATTAAAATGAATATATATTCTTATTGTTGTAGATCAAGAATGAGATCAACAGGGCGAAAGTGTGGCTTAAAGGTGACTTTGTGCAAAGGAATTGAGGTAGGCTATGGTTTTGTCATACCGCTTAGACTTTCTTGGACTTATGCTTTTGTGAACTTCACATCAAGTATTGCCTTTTAGCATGACTTGTGATTTAATAATTGCATTGTATGTTATTTGCTCTGTGTTGATATGTTGTGATAATTGGTTGGGTACTACGCTAGTATGAATATGATATATTATGATAATGGGTTGGATACCACTCCAGTACAATATGATGTTGATGATGACGTTGAGTAGGGAAACAGATAATGTGCACATCATGAATACATGCCCTTATACAAATGCATTGGGTGCCTTGTTATGATTGTACATGATGATGTGCTATCGATGAAAATGAGTATGGAGGCATGTGAAAGTAAAATTGTGATTTGTAATTATGGAATGATACATAATGTGTTTTGTTGAATGATATCATTAGTTATGAGTTTAGTTATGATTACTTTTAAACTTGTTTGGCTTGCTTACTTGTGCATTGTTGAGTTAGTCTACTTATGATGCTTACCAGTACTTGTTAATGTACCAATGCTACTCGTAATCTTCTTTTTGTTGAGTACAAAAAATATTTCAGCTGTTGACATGTGATCTCAACTCTAGGTAGAAGTTTCAATCAATTTTGAGTGCAAACACCATGTCTGGGCAACCTTTAAATCTTCTTGTGATGTCTATGTCCTTTTTTTTTAGACTAAGACAATTATTTTACTTATGATTTGGAAATTTTTGTTATTTTTAGACTTAGTTACTTCCTAGATGTTCTTGTATGGTGACTTAAAGTCCCAATGATGTAATAAGTAGAGGTTTTCTCACTCTATTGGTTGAATATTGATGTTGGTTGGATGGATGGTTTAAATCATGGAATAAACTTACTTTTACGTATTTTTAATCCATGGGGATTTATATAATATGAATGTAAAAAAAGTACTTATGCGAGTTAGGGTAAGACTTGTATGGTTCTCTCACCATAGTTTAGGGTGGGTGCCAATCATTCCTATTTAGGTCTTGACAGGACCTTAATTTTACGTGGATCAATCATAATCCCCTCTTTAAAAAATATATGTCAAAGAAAGACACAGAAGGCAACGAAAACTAACACTTAGAGAATTTTGCATATAACTGCTTCTCTTTCAACAAACCCAACATAATTTTCAATTGATTCTTATGCTCTTTCATATTGATAGAATAAACCAAGATGTCATTAACAAGAAAGACAAAGTGAATCAAGGTAGGGCTTTAAAATCTTATTCATCAAAATCAAGAAAGAAAATGGTACGTTAGTAAGCCCAAAAGACATCACTAAAAACTCATAATGCCCATACCTAGTCTAAATAAAAATATTAGGAATATCGTCAACCCGAATCTTTAGTTGATGATACCTAGACCTTAACTCAATCCTAGGGAAGACCGATGCACCCTGAAATTGATCAAACAAGTAATCCAGGTGAGGAAGAGGATACGTATTATGAATAATGACCTTGTTCAGTTGATGGCAGTCAATGCACATAGGCATACACTTCTCTTTTTTCTCTCAATCAATACAAAAGAACCCAATAAAGAATCATTATGATGAATGAACCCTTTTCTAAGAAAATTATATGACTAAATCTTCAACTCCCTCAACTTACTCCTTGCCATCCTATAAGAAGAAATTGAAATAAGAAAAGTATTCGGTTCTAGATTAATGCCAAAAGCTTTATCAAGGTTGGTGGCATTCCAAGTAAATTTGAGGGAAACACCATTAACAAATCAAAAACGACATAAATTGACCCAATAGGTGGAACCTCTCCACTAGTGTCCCAAAAATGTGCTAGAAACACTAAACTCCCCCTCTCTATTAGCATCTTAGCACGAATGGAAAATATGTTCTTTGGGGGATTAAGACTACACTTACCCTTCCATTCCAACCTCGACACACCCTAATTTTCTAAGGTTATCGTATTAAAATGACACTCTAAAATGTCATAGTAAGGAGACAAAAAACTCATCCCTAAAATAATATCAAAGTCGACCATATAAAAAATTACCAAGTCTAACGAGAGATTATACCCTATGAAAGTAACATTACAAGAATGGTAAACTCTATCAAAAACTGCAAAATCACCAAGAGGAGTGGAAACATGCATAATCACACAAAAAACACACACACAATATCTAACATCACAAAAAAATATATAGACAGATAAGAAAAGTAGATTTAAGATCTAATAAGGGTATAGACATTTAATGACAAACTAGAATAGTACCTATTATCATTACATAGGATTCCTTTACCTTGACAATTCGTGGAAAATCATTAAAGATTGTCTCATCCATCTATCTATGTGCCTCCCCTATTGAGTTGAGCACCACTTCGACTAGTATGTATACCACCTTAATTAAGCTAGTGGCTACATATACATGTTGCATGACCACTATGCCTTCCCTTAGGATGATACAAACTATGACTACCGCCTTTACATGTTGAGTTGGAGCTTAAAGATCCTGTTCTATACCTAATTGATGGACTTCCTGAACCTGGGACACCACCTCTAGATTTGCCTTATTTTTGTGTAGTCATAACATGACCGCTCTAAGGTAGTCCTATAAGACAAAGTAAAAGTAATATAACGACTGTGATCAAAAAGAGGTTGGCTGGAACTACTGACCCCACCTTAAACCTATATATTCGACTAAACATATTATCCTAAATACCCCTGCAAAACTAGACCCTTTGAAAAAAAACCACTGTAACTACCACCCTTGTGGGAATTTTTCTAAATAGTCCTTGCATACCCATCCTGCTTCACCCTTAATATTCTAATCATAACTGACCATAATATTTAAAGCAAAGAAAGATAAAGTTTCATGTTTAGTCCCTTAACAAGCTCGCGAATTCTCTCCTCTTTAATGTGTAATAACTACAAAGCATACTTGGAAAGTGAATGGAAATGGGCCTCATACGTAGCAATAAAAGATTTGCCCTACTTAATGCTCATGAACTCATCCCACTTCTTATCATACAAAGTACTAGAAATTTACATCTCCATGTCAAAAAAGTGACCCACATGCCCTACAATATAGATAAGTTCTCCACCATAACTTTGCATCCCTATATAACTAAAAGGTAACAAAATCTACTTCATTACTTTGCAACCGCTCCCATCTTATGAAGCCTCTCATGATAGTCAATAATGAACTATTATGAATCTTCTACCTTAGTACCATAAAAGATCAGAGGCTTCACCTTAGACAACTTAAAGAACAAATAGTGCTTATCTCTGGTTATTACAAAACCTATTACCTACTTTGGAACGATACCCATCTCTAATGCCTTATCCATTTAGCAAGCCATAATGATAAAATGCTTAACTCCCAGATGATAACTAGTGGGATCTATGGGTGTTTCTGTAATACCTACAAAGCTACTCAACGAATCCAAAAATTAGTTAAGCATATCTGAATTATCTAGATCGAGTGTAATATTAGTTTGGTCTAGTGATATGACTTCCCCTTTTGCTACATCATGGATACACTCAAGTGGTGGAGGGGATTCAAAACTATCATTAGACTATCCTACAGCCTAAGCTATGCCCCAAGTAGGCGTTGCTCCTCATCCCCTACCCCTACCAACACCTTTGCACGACTTCTACCATAAGTTGTTTCCCTAAAGGCTGGATCGGGTGCCTTTTTTCTTGCCTCTATTACTCGTATCCTCTCTATCTATAAGAAAGAAATTAGATATCAATTTTGAAATCTAGATACCAATTAGTATCACCTAATAGCATAATAAAAAGTAGAAATTGAGTTTTCCTAGTATGTTGCAGCCTCTTAAAGAAAAGTACAAATGTTATACGACAAGATCTACAAACCTAAAGCTCTGATATGAAGTTGTCATAATCCAAATGGTTGTGTGGAAACAACATTAACCTCCAGAACCCTGTTACCCAAACCTTATCTAATTCAATTAACACAATCCAGAATATAAAATAATTAGTGTCAATTATTTCAAAATTTCTAACTACTACATTTCCAAAAATAAAAAGTCATTATATAGAGGACACTAGTAAAAATGTTTAAGTGTAGTCTAAAAATAACTAAATAACAATAACATTATCTGAATGAAAGAAAATCTAGCTAAGAAGATTTGCGGCTACTTGAATAGGAGTAGCTCATCCCTTAATCGATCAACCAAAATCGGTATATATGTGGTCTCATCAAAGTCACAGGAACAGAAGCTTCACTTGAGACAGGTCTCAGGAGTAGTATCTGTACAAACAATATGTACTGGCAGGCATTATAGAATGACTAAAAATTGAAACAAGTATATCGCATAGCTTTATAAAACTAGTAAGCAAGTACATCAACACATAATCTATAATAGCATCAACTAATCTAGTCACCCAATTTCTAGACTCATCAACACTAACAATATAAGACACGTCAAGAAATTCCAACCTCATAAGTATAATGTGACGACCCAAAATCCAAGGTTCATGATGGCACTTGTTTTGGCAAATCTTGATAAGTAAGCTTATCATCCAAACTAATACACAAGGGGGAAAATAAAATAATGACCCCAAGGTAAGGCTTCTAGAATGAAGCTGAACCATAAAAGTGTAATGCATATAGAACGAAATATAATCAATAATACCTAGTCCCAAAACCTGGTGTCACGGTGTAAGAACCTAACTAGTACAACTCGAGGTCAAATAAAAAAGACATCCAAAATCAGATGTGACTTTATCTCTGAAACATAATAAAGACATTGTATAAAAGAAAAGATAGAAGTAGACTTTGGATGCTTGATATAAACCACTACCTTTAAAATCTCAAAAAGACAACTAAAATCAAACAGCGTGAGGCGCACACCCAAACTTGAATCTACACCAACAAGGTATAGTAGAAGTGAGTGTGGTCTACTTGTAATTAGTTGGTACCATCGGACGACCGAGCAATATAGGAATAAATCATATAAAATAAAGACTAAGGGCACATCACTTGCAATCAAACAATGTCCCACAATGATATCCCTCAATGTATGGACTAACAGTTCTGTAATATCAATATATAACAAAACAAAATCGCAGAAAGGTATAAAAGTATACATTTATACCACATATAAGAAAGGAAAAGAGAACAGCATGTATGGGAACATAAAGTACAAGAAAGAGAAGATAAAACAATAGATAGGTAATAAGAAAAATAGAATATACAATCACATAACAAACATAATAATGTAAATACAAAGGAAATGATAAGAATAGTGATAATAATGATGATGTAATGCACAAGGTTATTGTACAACCTCCAAGACATTGCACAAAATCCAAGACCAATGAATAGTCTTTTTATACACCTAGGAAGCTAAAACTACAAGACGTAGGACCCTTCAGGGTTCGTTAACCCATATACATTCCACATAATATCCATACCTCCTCCTCAGTATATCCCTCATAATTCTTTAATCCCATAGACTTAATCCTCGTGAAAAGTCCTAAAATCAACTAAAACATAGAAATATAGATTCTATACATCAAAATAAATCCATCGATACTCATATTTCCCATTTTCAAGTTAGGGTCAAAACGGACCCCGAAGATGCATTTTTGAAAAAGACAAGCAAAAATATAAATTTATTTCAAAAATATGTTGCCTATATTTTTAGGAGTCTACATCTAAAAACCCAAGCAAAAATATGTTAAGAATGAGGTTCAAATCAAAGAAAAACTATTTTTAAGCTTTACCGAGTAGAAATCCCTGAAATCTATTTCAAAATAAGGAATTGAATTTATTTTGAAGATGAAAGTGAGGTAACATGGATAATTATAGGATTAGAAACTCAACCGAAGTGGAAAAGGTTTTGATTTAGGGTTTAAATTGGAGAAATACCATTTTTAACCGTTACTGGTCAAAATCCCAAAATTCCATACTTTAATCCAAGTTTAAAATAAGAAATAGATTAAAAATATTGTAGAAAATAACTATAATAGGTGTTATAGAGCTTACCAATCTTAAAAGTGGGAAAAATTGCTCAAAATCATGAAACCTTAGGTTCTAAGTCTCAAAAATGGTGAAAAATAAGCAATTGAAGGAAAGCCTTTGTAAAAAGTATGGGAAAGATTTACCCAAAACTAATACAATGTCCAAACTAGGAGGTCTCGTAGAAGATACTTTTCCAAATCTTCTACCGTGCTCTTGACCCACTCAACAAAGTCGCGGTAGACAATGCAGTGGGGGGTTCTCTTGTGAAGTTGCATTATCATGCCGCAATGAATTTGTTTAAAGAGGTTACCAAGCAAAACCAGTGATGGCATACCCGAGATATCGAGGTTCCTAAGAGTTCTCCCACTACATCCTTTGTTTACAAGGGACAAAGAAAATAAGATGAAGAAAGAGAGGAGAATATGGATAAGATGATGATGCAACTAGAGATTTTCACAAAACAAGTGATGGGCGCACCCATAAAAAAGGTAAATGTTGTAGCATCAAAAGCTTATGAAGGTGATAAAGTGTCTAAAAAGATTGATGAGGAGATTCGGTATATGGAAAACTATCCGAGAAGTTTTCGCCCCACCTATAAAAGGAAAGGTGGGAACTAATGTTGGATGAACCATGAACTTAATCATTATTGGAGGGATAGAGATCATGACTATGAGTGCTATGTGCCTCCCCATGATCGGGAAAAGAACAAAGAGCCAAGTTTCATTGACCTCAATAAGTAAAAGACCAAAGATGTTTCGGCAAAGATCTTGATGAGAGTTGAAGGAACGAACAAAATGGTTCATGAAATGAAAGGTGATTTTTCAAAACTTTGTAAAATTTTGGTGTCCTACTCTGCCTCCATTATGTAATTGGAGACTAAAATCAGGAAAATTTCCACCAAATTGAATATTAGTCCAAGGAGTGGTTTACCTAGTGAAAAGCACCGTATTGGGGTTTGGAGCCATGATGCAGGGGAAGTCTGAGTACCTATAGCATTTTGTATTTTAGGATCTCATTTATACCTATGGTGAATATAGAATATCTATAAAGTTAGTTGGGCATTACGAAAACCATAATGTGAGATTAAGGCTTGGGCTTGTTCCATAATTAGCAAATCATGTGTGGTGCCCATCCAAAGTGAACATCCCCCTATGTCCAAAAATTTTCAAAAATTGAGGCCATAGGCATGAGAAACATTGTAACAAATCTTTTTCACTTTTTATGACTCAGAAATTTTAACTTGTTAAAATTAGGAGATACTCCATTTTTTCTCTAGCGGAAGGGGCAATGAACATCCTTGGCAAATTTTACATGCTGTATGTACTGAGATTATTTGTCCAAATCTCATGTGTACTTGTACCATCTAAAACTTACCCCATTAATCTCTCAAGGATAATTTTAGTTCTACTTGGTTAGGGAGATGATCTTAGGCTATCTTTGCGACATTGGAAGCCCATTTTTGCCTAAAATGCCTACATTGCATAGATGTTATCCCTAGTCACCCACTTTGAGCCTTTAGACCTTTCTTTGGCAAATACATTACAAGCCGTGAGCTTTCTTTATTCTTCTTTTGAACCCTACCCTCCTTGAACTTAAAATTACAACTTGAGGAAAAAAGCCTAAGTTGGGGGTGATATTGATTGAAAAAGGTGACTTTACACCACGAAGTTGTAAGTAAGTGCCTATGAGCTTAAGTATTAAGAACAAATGAATAACAAAAGGAAATGATCCAACAAAGAAAACAGAAGCACAAAGGGTGCAATAAAAAGAAATGAAAAGAAAAGGGAGAATACTCACAAAAATACCTAAAGTTTGACTGGATTATCAGTTGAGCATACTAGACTTTGCGGGGGTCCTATTACCCCCCCCCCAAACTTTTTTCTTCGTATTTTATTGGCATATATCTGCCACTTAGCCCATTGCATGTTAGTCACGCACATTGAGCGCGTGAAAGCTTTAAAAAATATTATAAACTCTTTTTTTTGCCAAACAACCCCTAAATTTTCTAATTTTTTTAAGTTTTATATTTTTTATTTATTTTTTCATTCTTTCTCTTTTCTCTTCTCTTTTTTTTCTTTCTTCTCTTCAACAATGGAGTCTTCAACAAATGTATCTCCATTGTTGAATTGAAATTGAACACAATTTCATCACACACATACCAGGCTGCTTCGTTGTGTTAAATGATAGGTACTATAGAAATTACATCATTCCATCCATGGTTGACTACTTTGGGTTGTTTCGAGAGACTTTACTTGTTCCATTCTTCTTGGACGGGTTTAAGGTTATCGAGAGGGCCAAAGTTGTCTTCTACCAATTTGAATACCATGAGGAGGTGTGGTGGGATACTTCTTAGATACATAATGAATTCTATCCTAAACTATATAGGAAAATAAAGTTGACATGTTTCCAGTAATTGTGAACCAAATCATGAACGAGTCTACAAATCATTAACCAAAGACATGGAAATTAGAGTCGACTTTCGCTTCTTAAGTATCTTGTTCACTAACACTTTTCTACCAATTATAGACCAAGCCCAAAGTCTGTGAACTTAGTTCATGGAAATATGAATTCTCTTAATTCTTCTAAACATCATCCATGAGCATGTTTGACAGTTCATAGATTTTTCCATGACATGTGAATGGTTTCCATGAGTCCCATTTTGATCATTTTTGAGTTTTTTCCTTAATTTTATTTAACGTCCCAAAAACCAAGGGTCATGATGGCACTTGTCATAGAAAGCCTTCACAAGTAACATTGTCACCCAAACTAATATGAAAAGTAAAATCAATACCAAAAACCCAAGGAAAGACTTCTAGAGCAAAGCCGAACCATACAAACATGATAAAATTTAAAATATAATCAAAGATACAAAACCAATTTCCAAAATCTAGTGTCATAATGTAAGAACTAATAAATACATCTCGGATGTCAAAGATACAATAATATTCCAATAAGGATCAGTATATTCTCGGATCATTTTTATATTTCTCATTTTTTCTTTTCTATTTAATTCTTTTGTACTTTTGAAAAATATTATTGCATCGATAACAAAAATACCACAATCACTTATTGTATTTGCATATGTACTGTCATTTATATTTTTATACTCATTGATACAATTATATTTGTATTTTATAATTTTCCTTATTTTTATTTTTAAATAATTAAAAAATAATTGTTTGAAGTATTCGTTGATAAAAATGATAAATTATACATGTTCACCTCTAAACTATTAAAATATAAATATTAAATTTATTTGAAGTATATTTTATGATACAAATATATATAAAATACAACAATAATGAAAAAAATAAGAGGTAAAAAATGAAAAAAAAATGACAAAAAAGAATAAATGAAACAAAGAAAAAAGAAAAATAACATACAAAAAAGGGGGAAATTATGACAAAAAAGAAAAAAATAAACAAAATGAATAATAATGAAAAAACTAAAAAAAGATGAAAAAATGAAAAAGGAAAAATGAAAAACTAGAAGTAACTTATGCCTATTAATGGGTTAAGGATGATTGTGTGATGTGTAATCTTGTCTAGAACCAAAGGCTTAGCTAGCAAATCTATTCGACTTGGAATAATGGTTATGTTATGGAATTTTGCCTAGTTAAGTTGCTCATGCGATAACTAGTTATTTCTAATAAATGACTATGACTTGAATATTGGAAGTCTAGTGAACTAGTTGGTGAACCTTACTTGCTTAAAGTATGTGAACTAGCCCTTAAGGTTTTAACATGCCTAATTATAATAGGCTTAGTATTGCATGATTAATAACTAGGTTGACTTCTAATATGTAATTTTATGGTATTTTTGTTGATGACTTCTATAATGAGAGATGAGAGTGCTAACTAGAAAATGGCCTTGTGATAGGCGAATAGTTGATAGTAGTGGTAACTTATAGCTTTTCTCTATTTGATAGCTAGTAACTATAAGACTTGTAACCTAGTGGCTTATGAAAATAATGGTTAACTACTTTAGACCTCACATGGAACTTAGTGGTCAATTGAAGGATAAGTAATTATATGATTATTCTATAATAATATTGGTTTTGTTATGATTTAATTGTAGTATGGATAATGATTATGGACCTTGGTATAATCAATGGTGGAGTTGTGCTACCCGCAACTCTAATTAATTATTGAGTAGTTGTACTTTGACATATTATTGGTTGAACTTTTTGTGTACTCTCCGGTTGTATGAAACGCCGTGATGAGTTCTTTTATTCAATTCCTTGGTGTGTTTTCCAGTGGTATGGGATGCAGTGATGAGTTCCTTACTGTGTTATTTTTTGTGTGCTTCTCGGTGGTACGGGATGTCGTGGTAAGTTCTTGTACTTTGTGTACTAAAGATGGTTGGTGATGATTATGGTAGACAAATGCTTTTTATTGTCCATGTGACTTTACGCTTCCAAAAAGATACTCAGTTGGTATGGAAATTATGGAGTATTTTGATATAGTATGTCATGCACAATTTAGTAGTATAGATATTATTATAGTGATATTGGAGGAGATTAAGGTTCGATCCTACACCTTGACTTTAAGTTATTGTCTTACTTTATATTATTTTTTTATTAAAATTTAGCTCAATCGGCCGATGATGCCTACTGAGTACTCGTGTTTTGACACTCATCCTATACTTCTGTACATTTTTGGTATAGACCCAGGTTCTAGTTGTTGTGATTAAACTAGTTCGTGCTGCATTGACTGTATGGAGATAGGGTGAGCTATTGGAGTTGGAGTTTCCCTCTTTATGTTCTATTTTTTTTTGTCTTTTGCTTTTGAAAAAAATGTTTGAGACTATCTATGACAGTTTAGACTTTGAGATTGTAAATTCCTATTATTAAGTTTAGAAGCTCTTGTATTACTACTATCAGGTCATGGGATTGTGTTTTAATATTGGCTGTCTTTAGTTGTGAAACATTGTTGTTCATATATTGTATACCTATATAGGGTCCATGTTTGACGTTCTTCCCAAGGTAACCCATTGCATTAGATTTGAGTTACGATATCGGATTACCTACTGCTGGGATATGGTAGGTGCCATCATGGCTCAAAAATTGGGTCATGATAAATTGGTATCAGAGCCTAGGTTTCACCAATATTATTGGTACAAGAGCAAGTGTCTAATAGAGTTCTGTGGATCACAATATTGACATCTGTTACTATCTTTTGGATGCTATGAGACATTCTTAGGAGTCCTTCACTTATTTCACACATATTGTGCTAAGAGACTAAGTTGGCTTGTAGGATATTTTGCTGAATTTACTTTTTCAGAGATTCCCAGGACACGTGTTTCAATAATACTTGAGAAGGGTCCCTAAGATCCAGAATCATGATTTATCCCTAGTTAGGGATTAGGGTGTACCTCTCCAGGATCATATTCTTACACTCGAGCCAGAGAATCCTCTGCCTTAGCTAGCGATAGGCCAGGGACTAGCCTAAGATCCACCAGGATTCATCCCCTTTTCTTTGCTTAGGGATGCTTTAGTTCAGTTGTTGGGTATTGTTGATAGTTTACAGTCTTCTAGAGTAGCAGTGCAGCCTGAAGCTGTAGCTCTTGGAGTTGAGGTTCTTCTTATTCTAGCTATTATTTAGCCGACAATTATTTATCTAGCTGTGACCCAGCCTGCTATGTCTTCTGAGGAGCAAAAGATGCTGGGTAGGTTCTTGAAGCTCGGTCCACCTAGATTTACTAGTGCTCCAAAAGAGATTATATTTGAGTTTCTGACTGCTTGTGAGGATAGGCTTAGTAGGTTAGGCCTTGTTGAGACTAGTGGTGTAAACTATCCAAAATTTTAGTTGGACTTGTCTTCCAGACACTAGTTGAAGGGTTTTATGATTTCTAGACCAATTAGGTCTTTCCCTCTCTCTTGGGTTCCGTTCTCTAAGATATTCTTAGAGAAGTTTATGCCGCGTAGCCTCAAAGATCATTTGAGAGATTAGTTCTCTAGGTTGGATCATGGTTCTATTACAGTTACTGAATATGAGGCTCATTTCCATGTGTTGGCCAGACATGCAACTTCTATATTGGATACTGAGTGTGAGACAGCTCGCTTCTTTGTGAGAGGATTGAGACTTCCTATTTGTATGGCTATTCAGAGTTTAGTTGTTGCTGGTAAGACCTTTGTTGAGGTTCATGATCATGCTAGAGTAATAAAGGATATGCAGTGTGAGGTCCATGATAAGAGACCTAAGTATTAGGGCATATTTGGTGGGAGCCGTAGTAGTTCCCAATTCAGAGGTGGTATTCCTTATGCTAGACATCCTCTGTGTTAATATTTTCAGCCTCAGGATCAAATAAGTTGACTAATACAGGTAGCTGTTCAGGAAGCTGATTGGAATCAGTTTATTTCGTAGGGGCACCCTAGTAGGGGAGGTGATCATTTTGTGAGGGGTTAATCTATAGGCTATGCTAGGCATGGTAGCTATGCAAGATAAGTCATATTTGTGGGTTTTGGTTCATTTTGTGAATCTTGTTTTACTTGTGGACTTTATGTTCATTTCTCTATAGAGTGCCCTAGTAGATGGGTGAGGGTTGTTTCATCTCACGGAGCTACTCCCATTGGGGTAGTTCATCCCTCAGGTAAGGGTGGTGGACGAGGTCGTAGGGGTGGTTACCATGGTTTTTAAGGTGGTACTCAAGCAGGCAGGGCAGGTGGTAATTCAGGTGCCCAGCTAGGTGGCGAGCGTGGTCAGTTGCATGCAGTACCTGCTAAGCCCGAGGCTAATACTTTAGATACAGTAGTCACATATTCGATTTTGGTATTCTGCAAGCGAGCTCTTGCTTTATTTGATCCTAGATCCACTTATTCTTATATATCTACTTATAATGCACCATGGTTGGATTTGTCTAATGATTTATTATCTATGCCATTGCGTGTAGCTACTTTCGTAGGTGATTCTTTAGTAGTGGATCAGGTATTCAGATCATGTGTCATGATAGTTAGTGATGTTGATACTTATTATGATCTTATTATTCTAGATATGATGGATTATGATATGATTCTGGGCATGGACTAGTTATCCTACTTTTACGCGGTCATGGATTGTTTTGCCAAGAATGTTACCTTAGCCATGCCTTTTATACCCCAGTCGTGTAGCAGGGAGCAATTAGTCATAAACCTACTAGGATTATTTACTATGTTTGTGCTGGATGGCTTATTTCTTAGGGGTGCGAGTCAATCTTTCCTATGTATGTGATACCCATGTAGAGAGTCCGACGCTTGACTCTGTTACTATTGTGTGTGAGTTTCTTGATGTGTTTCCTACCGATCTACCTAGTAACTCTCCTAACTGTAAGATTGAATTTGCTATTTTCCCTGAGCCTAATACCTAACCTATTTCTATGTCACCTTATCATATCGCTCTTGTAGAGCTAAAGAAGCTGAACACTCAGTTCCATGATCTTCTTGGCAATGGGTTCATTAGACCGAGTATGTCCCCATGGAGAGCCCTTATTTTGTTTGTAACTAACTGAGTTCCGTACTATAACTGAATTGGCTATAACTAACAGTCCTGGTATACTAAAATCTAAAGAACTATCTGAGTTCTTTTACTGAGACTGGGACTAAAACTATGGGAGGTAGTTTCTTAATGGACATGCCCCAATAACACATATAGCTAGGTGTGGATCCAATCTTTGCCCCGACTAGAAGGGTGTCAATACCCGCCACTAGTAAGGATAGTTGTGAGTGACCCTTAGCTGGCAGGTACTCGAATGAGAATGGTGGTAACCCTGCTAACAGGTTAAACCACCTCATTAATCCTAAGCTGGCAGGTTATGATGTGTCAACCTACGCTGGCTATGTAGTTCTGGAACACAAGGATACTACTAAGAAACACACCCTAAACTGGCAGGTGGGTTCACTCGGTGCTAAGTTCTACTCCCATCTGAAGAGACTGAACATAATTTAACTGGCTATAAATGGATTGAATAACTGACTTTCATTGACTGATAGAATAGTACTACTATCTGAGAATTTATTGAGATCATGAGATTACTTAGATTTCTTGAGTCACATGACTGACTGTGTTCTATAAATCATGGCTTGAATGAGATTATTGTGATAACATGACATGGCTCTAGGAACACAACTATATTTTTTGGTTACTAGTACCCCCAGGACTCGATGAAAGGAAACTAACACACATAACTGACTTGATCATAAAATGGAGTCCACAATTCACCATATCATAGTAGGGGATTTCACACTAAGCATAGTTCTCAACATCTTACGTATGGAAAGAAAATTCATACAACATGTGTATACTTGCATAGCTTCAATATCATGCTCAATCCATATCACAACAACGACGCATATCAATCACGTAGAATTCATGTGAAATCATAAAGCATAGAGCATGGACTTGTCATTTAAGCACTATTAAATCATGGGACATGAATTCTATAATCCTAGGCCTTTTATCAAACACATTGTATGCATTCTTTTAGCTTAGGTATGTTTTCATGAATTTCCCCATTTTAAACCACATAAAGTTCATGGATTTCAACTAACGAACACGTATACTTCATGAAAACACCTTTAGATATCATCTTGAAACTTAAACAACAATCATTAACATGTACATGGTCATATCACAACAAGACAATCACAATAGAATATTTACAACATGGTTCTTGAGTTCTTTGAATGAAATGGATCCATACATGAACACTACACGTACCTTAGATGCAAGATTCTTGAAGATTGATAGAGAAACTTTCTTTAACATGAATCCCTAATTGAAAACCCTAATGTTTTCTTGAGAGAAAGAGTATGTTTTTTTTAAATAAGGGCATAATTCCATGTTTATGGAATATATATAGAGGTGGAAAGATGACCCAAATACCCCTCTAGATGCATCATTTAATTTTTGTGAAAATTACCCTATTTGGGCCCCCGGCGCAATGCAGAGATATTATGTTGCCCCGCATTTATGACCTGAAAACTCACCTCAATATGATGGAATCACGGAGAGAAACTAGAAATTGACAAACGTCAGTTTGACTTACGGCGAGATGCGCCACTGACTGAAATGACGCTGCTGAAACTTTAAATCGCAATAACTTCTTCACCGGGTGTCCATTTTAGGCGAATAGGGTATCGACGGAAATTTTATTCAATTATATACAATTTGGAGGGTATAGATCTTCCAAAATGCCACCTATAAACAAAGTTATTCTCATTCAAAGATGACCTATATGAAATCACACACTAAAACTAGGTGGATTCAAAAGTTCTTAGCTTGGCTTACTCTAAGTGACTCTTATGAACATGATTAACACATCATAAGATCTATTATCACTACCATACTCATCCTAATTCATGTATTCCAATATGAATCATAAGATAGGAGGTTTCATATGTAGGAAAAACGATTTGTTTTCTAGCTTAGAGATATATGGGGTATTTCAATATCTCCCCTTGGAAACATTTGTTCTCGAATGAGACTGACTAAAACAGGGATAGATAATAAACTGGAGTACATAAAAGACATACACTACTGGAACATGATCTTATGACGGACTTGACTGATAAGCTAAACATATCATGCCGGACATACATATTTGAGATTTCTGATAACTGAGTTCTCCCCATGAGAATGAATATTTGATGCATGATTATACACTAGACTGATACATGAAAGCATGACTTAATATGCAATGGTACTTAATACCAGATTTGTGATGAAATGTGAGCATGAACTGAATACCAAGTTATATAGAATACTGAACGGGAATCTGAATAAGTTTAAGGAGAACTGTTACCTTGAGCTTGATCTGGATTGGCAGAGAAAAGGTGAGGATACTTGGTACTCATGTCTACTTCTGCTTCCCAAGTAGATCCCTCAACGAACTGATTTTACCAAAGAAATTTGACTAAAGAGACTTCTTTGTTCCTCAGTCTACGAGTCTGATAGACTAGGATTTCGACTCGAATTTCCTCATAGAAGAGACTGTTCTGACTGTCAATGCTCTGAATAGGGACTACGACTGATGGATCACCTATACACTTCTCGAGCAAAGAGACATGAAAGACTGGATGAACTGAGGCTAGATCTGAAGGCAATTTGAGCTCATAAGCTACCTTGCCTAAGCGACTGAGAATCTTGAAGGTACCGATATATCGGGGACTGAGCTTTCCCTTCTTGCCGAACTACTTCACTCCCTTTATTGGAGAAAACTTTAGATAGACATAGTCATCGACCTCAAACTCAAGATCCTTTCTGAATGTTATCATATGACTTCTATCGGCTCTGAGCATCCCGAAGTCTTTCTCTGATTAACTGGACTTTCTATTAGGCGTTGAATACTAAGTCAGGCCCTATGACGGAGGCCTCACTAACTTCAAACCACCCGATTGGAGATCTGCACCTCCCACCATAGAGAGCTTCAAACGGATCCATTTTAATACTGGAATGATAGATATTTTTATATGAAAACTCAATCAATGGCAAGTGATCATCCCAACATCCCTTGAAATCAATTGCACACGCCCTTAGCATATCTTCAAGAATTTTAATGGTCCTTTCTGCTTGACCATTTATCTGAGGATGAAAAGTTATTCTAGGATGAACTTGGGTACCAAAACCCTTTTGGAATGCTTTCCAAAAGTGAGAGGTGAACTGGGTACCTCTGTTTGATATGATAGATAATGGAACACCATGTAATTGACCAACTCCCTAATATAGAGTTTGGCATAATCCTCGGTTAAATAAGAGGTATGTACTAGAAGGAAATGGGATGACTTAGTCATTCTATCAACAATGACCCAAACTAAATCATGTTGATGACGAGTTTGAGGCAAACCAGTCACGAAGTCCATGTTCACTTCTTTCCAATTACAAGTAGGAATGGTAAACTCTTGCATAGAACTACTAGGTTTCTGATGCTCAATCTTATCTTTCTGACATGTAGGGAACTTAGCCATAAATTCTGCAACATCTCTCTTCATCCTACTTTACCAATAGATCTCCCGTAGTTCGCAGTACATCTTAGTGGCCCCTGGATGAATAAAGTATCGTGCACCATACACTTCTACAAGAATTCACTGCTTTAAATCATCTACACCTGGAACACAGAGATGACTGTAACAGCGAATGACACCATCTCTCCTTTGGGAGAAAACCTCTACTCTCTGATTCTAAACTGACTCTTTTAGCTTGACAAGGCTAAGATCCCTATCTTGCTTTTCTTTAACCTTAGAAACTAGAGATGACTCTGAACTATCCTGAACACATACACCACCTTCTGAAGAATAGACTAAGAGAACACCTAGTCTATCAAGCTGATGGATTTACTGAGCTATCTTCTTCTTGCTATCCTCAATGTGAGAAACACTACCAATAGAGAGTCTAATGAGAGCGTCAGCCACAACGTTGGCCTTGCCCGAATGATAAAGGACATTCATGTCATAATCTTTCAAGAGCTCTAACCACCTTCTCTGATGAAGATTGAAATATTTCTGAGAAAAGAGATATTGGGGACTCTTATGATCTGTGAAGAAATCTATATGAACTCCATATAGATAATGCCTCTAAATCTTCAAGGCAAATACTACGGTTGTTAACTCAAGATCATGAGTAGGATAATTCTTTTCATGGGGATTTAACTGCCTGGAGGTGTAGGCTATGACCTTACCATGATGCATCAGGACACAACCCAAACCTACTCTGGATGCATCACAGTATACTACAAACTCATCTGAACTATCTAGAAGAGCTAAGACTAAAGCTGAGGTGAGTCGAGTCTTCAATTCCTGAAAACTCTTCTTACAAGGATCTGACCATTGAAACTTGACCTTTTTCTGAGTCAATCTAGATATGGGGGATGTAATAGAAGAAAGTCCCTCAACAAACTGCCTGTAATAGCTAGTCAAACCCAGAAAACTCCTGATATCTAATGGTGATACAGGGCGAGACTAATTTCTTACCGCTTCGGTCGTTTGAGGATCTACTCAAATGCCATCACCAGAAATAATATGGCCAAGAAATGCTACTGCCCTTAACTAAAACTCGCACTTACTGAATTTGGCGAAGAGCTGGTGATCTCCGAAAGTCTGAAGAACAATTCTGAGATAGTCTGAATGATCATGCTCTATGCGAAAATAGACCAGGATATCATCTATGAAGACTATGACGAACATGTCTAAGTACTTCTTGAACACACAGTTCATCAATTCCATGAAAGTGGCTGGGGAATTGGTAAGACCAAAGGACATAACTATAAATTCAAAGTGACCATAGCGAGTACGGAAAGCTATCTTCGGGATGTCACATTCTCTAAATATGAGTTGATGATGGCCTAATCTGTGGTCTATATTGGATAAATAATTGGCACCCTAAAGTTGGTAAAACAAGTCATCTATTCTGGGAAGAGGATACCTGTTCTTGACTGTAACTTTGTTAAGTTGATGGTAATCAATACAAATCCTGAGAGAACCATCTTTCTTACGTGCGAATAAGACTGGTGCACCCCACAGGGAAACACTGGATCTAATGAATCCCTTATATAAGAGATCCTTCAACTGATCCTTCATTTCTTTGAGTTCTACTGGTGCAATTCTGTATGGCAGAATAGAAATAGGCTTAGTATCTAGAATAAGGCCAATGTCGAAGTTTATTTTCCTTTCGGGAGGAATGCTTGAAAGATCTTTGGGAAAGACATCTGAATATTCGTTAACCACTAGGATTGATTCAAAGCTAGGAGATTCAAAACCAGAGTCTTTAACATGAACGAGATGATAAACACGTCCTTTAAAAATCATTTTCCTTGCCCAAAGGTAGGAAACAAGATGACCCCTGAAAGATGAAGTACAACCCTTCCACTCCAGGACGCGCTCATATAGGAACTGAAATTGAAATTTCCTATTTCATTTGTCGACTGTGGCATAGAAGGAATGAAGTCAATCTATGCCAAAAATGTCATCAAAATCAGTCATTTTTAACTCGACTAAATCTGTTGACATGGCTTTCTTAAATATCGTAGCTGGGCAGTTCCTGTATACCTACTGAGCTATGATGGTTTTACCCACTAGGGTAGAGACTGAAAAGGGCTCTGCTAAAATTTTGGGACTGATTCCAAAATTGCCTGCTATAAAGGAGTAACAAAAGACAAGGATGCACCTAGATCTAGCAAAATGTAAATAAGAACATGGAAAATCAGTAACGTACCCATAACGACATTAGGAGAATTTTCCTGATCCTATCAGGTTTGAAGAGCATTGAGTCTATTTAGGTGTTGACCACTAGTAATACTGGAAGTGGCACCCTACTGATTTGGGTGACCGGACTGGACTATGGAATGATTCTGCTGACCCTATAGACCTGATTTCAGACACTCTCTAGTCATATGGACTGGATTTCCCCAACCCACACAAACATCGCTACCAGCTCTACATGAACCCTTGTGGTTCTTACCACAAGTCGGACACAGGGGATTGGTTCGGGCACTGTCGACACTGCCCTGAGACTTAGAGCTTGGTGCTCGATCTCTGTTGCTATCTTTGAATTTTGGCATTGGGGTACTGGCGGAGGAAGGAGCTGGAACTACTGGCTTAGGATGGAACTGCGAACGGTTTCCTCCTTCAAATTTGGGTTGAGTAAAACTGAAACTGCTTGATCTTGCTCTCTTGTTCTGCCTCTCCCTAATCCTAATCTTCTGTTCCTCTATTTGCTGAGCATGGGTTATGATCCTGGCTAAATTCATATCACTATTTAGCATTGCATACCTACACTTATTTACCACGATATCATTCACTCCTGACACGAACTTGCTCATCTTAACCCTGTTGTCTGCAACCACATGAGGGGCATATCTGGCTAGCTGAGTAAATCTGAGAGAATACTCTTTAACCATCATATTTCCCTTCCTGAGGTTAATGAACTTCAAAACTTTTACCTTTCTCAGCCCTTGGGGAAAGAATCTGTGTAAGAAAGCCGTGATAAATTCCTCCCACTCTATACGACCTGCACTATCTACCCTCTCGGACTTCCACTATTTGTACCAAGTGTGAACAACATCCTATAACTGGTATTCGGCTAACTCGGCACTCTGACAAAAAGTAACTCCCATTATGTCTATGACCTTCTTGACTTGGTTAGTAAATTATTAAGGGTCTTCATTAGAATTAGACCCAAAGAAAGATGAAGGGTTGATTCGGGTAAAGTCTCGAATCCTAGCTACGATTGAGTTGGCCACTGGATTGAACGAAATAACTGGTGGCCATTCATTTTGAGTAGCCACAGACTAAGCATATGTGGTGAATGTGGCCCTAAAATCCGCATGAGAAACATGTTCGCCTAAAGGATCTTCAGGCTGAGGAGCGGGCTGGTTTCTTCTCTTTGGAGGTATATTCTGAAATAAGAGAAGAACAGATTAGACAGAGAGTTTAACTTGAGATTATGCTCACTAGCATGACATGAATACTAGAATAGGGGAAACTATTATTTAAACATCTCATAGCCTCTTGCACATAAATGTGGCGCGCAACACATCCATGTACAAGACTCTCTAGATGCAGCTTTCAGACTTCCTAGAACTCTATTTAACCTTAGGCTCTGATACCAAGTTTGTAATGGCCCAATTTGCTGAACCGAAATGCTACATGATGCTTATGACCCCGAGGGACCACAAGCTAGCCCATGACTAATATCTGTACTTGTACACTGTATAATATACTTGTAGAATGCGAAAAACATGAAAAATAGGCCATGAAGTTCAACAGAATAGAATATCTGATAAATAATAACATCCATATAGGGTAACAAATACCCAAAACAACTAAAAGATAAAGCTAAAATTTGGACTAAATCTGAAAGCCTCTAAATACTGTCTGAAATAATGAGTTGAAGGAACATGTCTCCAACTAACTCCATCTAGCAAAACTAAACTAAAATAATGAATGAAATAAAATAATATCATCCTCAAATGGTTGAGAACTCACTGTAACTTTGCAACTGGAATGCTACTGCTGATCTAGAACTCGTATCTCTAAACCTATGGTTTAACATGAAAGAAAGCACCGTAGAGCAAATGCATTAGTACGACTGGGAGTACTGAGTATATGAGTGAGGGAGACTAAATGCAATAGGGTTTACATGCCTGAACAATGCTAACTGACTGACTGATATAAATGCAAGAGTACAAACATGCATACATAGTAACTAAAATCGTGAATACATGATATCTGGATCTATATGCTATTATATGGTTTACTGTTATCTAACATGACTGATACTAAAATTTTGATAACATGAAGGACTGTGTCTGACAGTCCTAAATCTGATGGAACTACCTGAGTTCCATACTGTAATTGAATTGACTGTAACTGACAGTCCTGGTATACTGAAATTTAAAAAATTATCTGAGTTCTTTTACTGAGACTGGGACTTAAACTGTGGGAGGTAGTTTCTTAACCGACATGCCCCAATAACGCATATAGCTAGGTTGGGGTCCAATCTCTGCCCCGACTGGAAGGTTGTCAATACTGCGCCACTTGTAAGGACAGCTGTGAGTGACCCTTAGTTGGCAGGTACTCGAATAAGAATGGTGGGAACCCTAAACTGATAGTCTAAGACACCTCATTAACCCTAAGCTGGCAGGTTAAGATATCTCAACTTACGTTGGCTACGTAGTTCTGGAACACAAGGATGACTACTAAGAATTACACCCTAAACTAGCAGGTGAGTTCCCATCCTTGGGTTTACTCGGTGCTAACTTCTACTCCTATCTAAAGAGAATTAACATGATTTACTGGCTATACATGGACTGCGTAACTGATTCCGTTGACTAACAGAATGGTACTACTATCTAAGAATTTATTGAGATCATGAGATTTTTGAGATTTCTTAGTCGTATGACTGACTGAGTTCTATAGATCGTGTCTTGACTGAGATTATCATGATAACGTGACATGGCTCTAGTCACACAGCTATATTTTTTGGGTTCTAGTACCCCTAGGAATCGATAGAAGGAAACTGAAACAGATAACTGACCTGATCATAAAATAGGGTGCATAATTCACCATATCACAAGTAGGGGATTTCACACTAAGCATAGTTCTCAACATCTTACGTATGGAATTAAATTCATACAACATGTGTATAATTGCATAACTTCAATATCATGCTCAATCATATCACAACAACGACACATATCAATCACGTGGAATTCATGTGAAATAATAAAACATAGAGCATGGACTTGTCATTTAACAACTATTAAATCATGGGACATGGATTCTATCATCCTAGGCCTTTTATCAAACACTTTGCATGCATTCTTTTAGCTTAGGTGTGTTTTCATGAATTTCCCCATTTTAAACCACATAAAGTTCATGGATTTTAACTAACGAACACATATACTTCATGAAAAAACCTTTAAATATCATCTTGAAACTTAAACAACAATCATCAATATGTACATGGTCATATCACAACAAGACAATCACAATATAATATTTAAAACATGGTTCTTGAGTTCTTTGAATGAAATGGATCCATACATGAACACTACGCATACCTTAGATGAAAGCTTCTTGATGATTGATGAAGAAATTTATTTGAACTTGAATCTCCAATTGAAAACCCTAATGTGTTCTTTAGAGGATTTTGAAAGAAAGAGTATGTTTTGGTGAAATAAGGGCTTAATTATGTATTTATGGAATATATATAGGGGTGGACAGATGACCCAAATACCCCTCAAGATGCGTCATTTAATTTATGTGAAAATTAACCATTTTGGGCCCCCAGCGCGATGCGAAGATATCACGTTCTCCCCTATTTATGACCTAGAAACTCACTGTGACGTGATAGAATTGCGGAGAGACACTGAAATGATGCTACTTAAACTTTAAATCTCTATAATTTCTTCACCAGGTGTCCATTTTAGGCGAAATTGGGATCGACGGGAATCTTATTCAATTATCTACAATTTTTAGGGTATAAATCTTCCAAAATACCACTTATAAACCAAGTTATGCTCGTTCAAAGATGACCTATGTTAAATCACACATGAAAACATGGTGGATTCAAAATTTCTTAGCTTGGCTTACTCTAAGTGACTCTTACGAACATGCTTAACACACTATAAGCAATATTATCACTATGATACTCATCCTAATTTATGTACTCAAATATGAATCATAGGATAGGAGGTTTCATGTGTAGGACCAACGGTTCATTTTCTTGATTAGAAATATATAGGATATTACAGTTTCACCTTTTCTCCTCTTATTTTCAAACTCTTTACTCAATTAACATTATATTAAAGCCTTTAGGATTCTTTTTGTCAAATTAAAGTCTATCAAAGAAGGGATTAGGCTACATATGAGGTTACCAAAGAATAGGCTAAAGACTCAATGGGGTAGACTAAGATTATGCACAATGGTAGGTCACAAGAGGGTATGAAACATGGCCATCAAAGAAATGCATAAATCATCTCCTCAACCTACATTCTTTATTTTTTTCATACACACACTAGGAAAGTTCTGTCATCAAATCCAACCCAGGAATATACAAACAACCATACGCACACATGTCACATGCTCGACTCACATAGGATCATCACAGACTCTTCAACCAAATAATAGCATAAATTCAAATTTTAAGCCAATAAGTACAAGAGTTGTAATCATGAGCCTAGGGGTCTAAAAAATAGTAATTTACTCAATCAACATGCTTTTACAACCAAAACACTTGCATCATCTTGTAAAACATAGCACCAACAAGAACATCCCATACTTATTCCTAACAAAAAATTTAAAAATTACCTAAAAGTGGGAATTTCCCTACCCTACACTTAAAAATCTACTTTTCCCCCAAATTATAATTTAAAAGTAGAGATATAAATACTCCCTGAGGCGTCTAGGTCTGGCTTGTAGCATATTTATACATCAAGGGGGTCCGAGGACCCACACTTAGTCATCAACATGCTTCTTAGCTCAGGCTTTTGGTATTCAGGCTTACCATCAACCCGAGACTCAACAAAAACAAAATAAGCAAAGTAAAATATTAATACTAAAAATTTAAACCTACCTTAACTTGGGTTGCCTCCCTAGCAGCGCCTGATTTAGTGTCATGGAACGACCCAACTTATGACTTATCCGTCTTTCTTCCTCATCTTCCTCATACTAAGATGGCATCTTATTATTCTTTTTACTCCTATAGAGTGTGAACTCTCAAAATCAATAGCTCTCTCAACAACAGACTTTTCAGGCTCATCAATCTGCATCATTTTAGGCTGGGGTAATTATGGCTTTGGCTGCTCAATGATGACGTCCGAAAAGGGATTTGGAGGGCTAACGATCCCATACTTATCCCCTTCAAATTACTTTAATCATACATAAATCTTTGTAGTGGGATAGTGTGTTGAGTGGTTTATACACTTTGAAAACTGTCTCTTTATTATCCAACCTCATATGAGGGTACCCTTTCTCACATCTATCAAAGCTCCTTTCATCGCCAAGAATGGATGTCCTAAGATGACAAGCTCTTGTTTGTGTACTTAAACATCTAAAACAATAAAATTAGAAAGAATGCTAAACTTACCAACTTTGATAAAAACATCCTCAATGATTCCTTTGGGATGGGCTATGATCCCGTTTGCTAGTTGCAATAACACAAAGCTCGATCTCGGCTTCTCCGAGCCCAAAGTGTTGAACAATGAAAGGGGCGTCAAGTTGACAAATTCCCCTAAATCACTAAGTTCATGGACCACCTCTCTATTCCTAATTTTAATAGGAAAAGTGAAATTCCCAACGCCTTTGAGATTTTTGGGCATCTTTTGTGTCACCACAGTTCCAAATATCCTCAGACAGAGTTAGAAGTGAGTCCTCATCTTTCAAGGATATAATTATTCCCTATTATCTCATTAATTAGTTTATTAGTTAGAGTTAGTTGGGGATATGTCTCATCAGCTTCTTACTCAGATAGTTCAGTCAGTTAGAGGCTTTCTAGACAATCATGTTTCAAACTTCAGTATGTTTAATTTTATTTTGTGTATTCTATTACCCTACACAGATATTACATTATTCAGATTATGTTCAGTTTTCAACCTTACGGCCTTTCAGTTTATGCTTCTACATTATTCAATATTTTATGGAGTACAGAGGTACAGATATCTATCATGGGTTAGCTTCTGTCCTTCAGGGTCATGGTCACTGTTTAGTGTTCCGGGTATTAGGTTTGGGGTGTTACACCAGGCTAGCCACTGTGGCATCCTTCTTTTTCTACTCCGCTACATTCTTATCATAATCTAGCTGTGCCACATATAAATGACGAGCAGTGGAGGACTCTCTTGGTCCCTGAGGCAGTATGGACAAAAATTCCTTATTCCTCTTTTTCTAAATAGATATACCATCAAAGGTAGTGGTGATAGGGTCTTCAAGAGTCTGTGTCATCATGGACTGATTAGCTTGAGTCCATTTTCCTCTTCTTACTCTGCCTTGGTGCGCTTTTGCCTCTATATTTGAGTGGAAAGATGTGGAATCCAAGGTGCACCCAATTATCTGTATCATAGGTCTCCACTCCCGCTCTCCTACATAGCTCAGTGATATGGGAAGGAAAGATAAGATGAGTACCTTTCTGGTTCTTAAAATGTTGTCACTCTAAAAGAGTAATCTCACCTATGTTCAGAGCAATGCCAGATAAGATGCAAGCAACCATCCAAGGTCTCAGGTCTGTAATAATAGTAATATGTGTGCATGGTGAGACTCTACTACTAATGATGTTCATCCACAACCTGGCTTCATCCTTGAAGTCCTTCATCAAAATATCTCACTTAGTGGTAGCCCATGGGACTTCTTTTCTAGGGCATAAGACATCAACCACCAAAGTCCTTGGCTCTCACCCCAAAATGAACTAGAATCTACATCGAGATTTAGTATCGACTCTTTTTTTGGCTCTAGCACCATTTCCTTTATTTGGGCTTCGTCTCCTTCATATGATTTGGATGGTTGGGAAGGCATTGAGGAATCATCACTACCAAACTCTTCATCATATCTTGGTTTATCTTCTTCATAAACCTCCTCTAGGGAAGTGGGAAATGTTGTGATGTTTGCAAAAGTTATGTCCATGCTTGATTCCCTTGCCTTTATAGTTTCCCATTGGAAAACCTCTTGGGACTTATGTAATTCTTCAATAATCTCCTCCATTGCTTCCACTCGGTCTAAAATAGCAAGTAACCTTGGGTGACATCTATTGGACTCGATATGCTACTCCTTCTTCCTTTTTAATAAAATCTGTCAAGCTTATAAGAGGAACTAACAAATCAGTTAGTATAATAGGGGGGTGTTTGGACTCTCTTCCCAATATCCTTATAGATGTCCACACATAGGGCCACCATACTCCCAATTGGATTGAGATTGTAAAATCTCTCCCCCAGGAGCATACTTACAATCTCTTCAAAAGTGTGGTCTGTAACAATACGAACATGGGGTGTCACGATATGACTTCTAATCATTAAACTCATATTTGTTAGAAGATGCCATCAAGAAAAGTAAAGGTAAAATAAAATCTACCTACAAAGAAAAATCACAAAAATATATTTACAAGCTTGAATTCAAGCAAGTAACTAAGATTGCAAACTAACTTAATATGCCAAATTGTTCCCCGACAATGCCGCCAATTTTTTATAACACTCAACTTACACGTCAATTTGAGTGAAAAGTAGTTGTCGTCAATATATTTACCCAAATTTGGAGTTGGGTCAAATCCACGAGAAATAATGTGAGTGGCGTTAATTTAATTTGAAATAATAGTTACAAGTTAAATTCAAACATATGGCACAAAAAGATAAAATGGGGGACCTGAGTTCCTACACTAATGTTTCTTTTTGGGATTTTCTAGTATAAATTCGAGGCTATGAATAATTAGAGTTTTAACAGTTATGCACGGATCTTGGGATTATGAGATACTTAGGGAGTGATATGTGGGAGCTAATTATCAACATCACTTCAATAATTCAAATATGCATAGGCTTGGTTATAGGTTTGGATGTCAGCCTTTCAACAAAACACCAAACTTTCACCATTGATTCTTTCGAATACCTAATAAGTGCATTCAATAATTTGCAACAACAACCTCAATCAAGGCATCCCTATTTCTGGGATAACACCCATGGCATAGTTAACCTCACATTCACCCTTATGTCTAAGATAGTAAAAATTTAGCAAACTACACACATAATTTTCAATCATTGCTTTGGTCCCCATATCCCTCTTTCAAGGATGATTAGGATTCCTAAAGTTCACCTAAATGCTTATTTTGAAGATGGCATTGAACTTTCTAGAGCTTGGAGCTTTCACTCATCAAACCAATATGAGTATTTAGAGCTTTCACCAATCAAATCCCAACCAAAATAGGATAGCAATAATAGAACCCATAAATATTAACTACCAAATTGATGCTAATACTGAAAACCGACACATACTTTAACCCCTACGTAGACATAACCCCAAGGGGGAGATTTATCTACACATAATATAAACAAGCATAAACATACCCATAATCTCCATTGAATTAAAGTTTTAGAAGATCTAAGTGAATGTTAATTCAAACTTGGCTCTCCCACAATATGAACAATAGAAGTGAGCAAATCTTCCACTTAGGAAGTTTCCAATGTATTCTTCACCAAAATTTATAATATTTTCTTCTCCAAAACTAGAGGCTACAAAGTCTTAAGCTAAACCAAGAAAAATTTTGGAAGAAGGAATATGACAGAATGAATGATCCATCTAATTAGTGTTTGATTCTTTTTGTTCAAATTGGGATCAGTACATACAATTATAGTTTTGCTTTTAGGCTGACCATTTCCACCAAGCCACAATTGAATAAGTCTGGCTATGACGGTGGCTATTAAACCGTGATTGACTTCTGTGGTCATAATTGATTAACCATCTCGGCTGACTGCGACCATGGCCCATGGACTATGACTGTGGTAACTGAGGCTAGTTCACTGCAGGTCTTCAGTTGCACTTTTTCTGCTCCATTTTGACCATTTCATGCTCCAATCCATCTCTCTTTGTCCTTTCAACTCCTATACATGAAAAGAGTGGATATTAGTGCATTAAATCACAATTATGACTCATTTACACATTTGAATCAAGGTAATATGCACTAAAACTTAGTGCAAATGAATGGTGAAATCACCCTCATCAACTACACAGTCTCATTGTCTTGCCAGATAGAAAGAATTGGATAAGAAATTTCTGAGCTAAGTTATCCTAGGTTATGATTGAATTTTCTATCTCAGTGTTCAACTAAATCTTCGCTTCCCCTAATAGTGAAAAGGGAACAATGTCAGCCTAACATAAGCAATTGATATAGTCGTAGGGATGAATGTGTCACTGATCTCTAAAGAATTCAGCAGATGGACTTGTAGATCTTTATGTGAAAGCCCCATAAATTGTCCACTGCTGATTAAAAGTTGGACCATGTTGTGTTTAAGCTCAAAGTTACCTCCACTAATCAGTTTTTGAAAAAAGGAGGTCAAATTTGTCAAAAGTGGGATTTCTACATCACGAACTATCCTGCAGACTAGTTGTTCTTTAGCCATGAGAGCAGGACCATCTTGTTCCTTATGTATTTGGAGGAATTGGTGAACCTCAATCTATGTTACAGTTACTCGGGTTTAGGGTTTGGTTCAACTAATTCCCTATCCCATGGTAGCCTATTAGTCTGCAAGCCTATTTCCCACAAATCCATTACCAAAGAACAAGCTTAAAGCACCAACAAAATCTTAAACGTAAAACTAAAACAAAAATTATTTCCAATTTAAAAGTCCCCAACAACAATGCCAAAAACTTATTGCGCCCAAGCGTACACCCAAGTGTACGTCATCTCACCAAGTAGTAAAGTGCCCCTTTAGGTGCCAAGTATCGATCTGACAAGGACTTGTGTCAAAAAAACTATTCAATTCCATTTCCCAGTTGAGATTATATTGATGAAAAAGTAACCAAAAGAATTTAATAGGTATAACTAAATGTAAATTAAACAATACGTAAAAGTAAAGACTTTGGAAAATCAATAAAGAGAAACCTGGGGTTAAAGCACTACGAACAATTATACTACACTATTGAACGTCATTAGTTGGATTACGTATCAGGTTTTCTTATTTGTAGGGTTTATAGTATGATCATGGTCTCCCAACCTCTAATATTCTACCTAACTTGGACATTGCAACTACATTGTTGAGCAGGGATGCAATAATCCAATTAGATGCATGAAACTATCATCGTATAAGTGAACCAATCAAGGCTTCTAAAGATATACCTATCCTTGAAGCTAATTCAAATTCCTTATTTTATAAAAGAACAAGAATCATGCTCTACTTACCCTCATGTTCTATCATCTTATTCCCCCTACCGAGTTTACAAAGATGACTATGGAAGTATTGTAAGGGTTGCCACTCCTCAAAATAGTTATAAAAAGGTTAAAAAAAAACAAATATGATAAACAATCCAAACTAAATTAATTCAAAGCAATAATAATCATGTTCTTTGCCTTAACCCAAAAAAAGGGCTTTTAGCCACTCATGGACATAGTGGTAATCAAGATAATTTAATACAACATAAAATACATTAAAAAGACAAATTAAAACAATAAAAATCCTAATTGAAGTGTTTTCCAGCCTCCCTCAAAGTTTCCAAGTTGGCCAATGTGTATAACAATAAGTACAAGTGTCCTATTTATAGGAGGACAAAACTTTTGCGTTTATGCACTAGGCCGAGTCGCCAGGCTAATTTTACCTGTTTCACTATTCGAATAAACCTTATCATGGATACCAAATGTTTTGGGTTCCTTATAAATCCATCTATGTGTATCACGTGCCAGTTGGTAATGGATTAGGACCACGACGTGCCCTTGACATCTCAAGTGTCCAGTTCCCGTCAAGTTATGTCTTGTGCTTTCGTTGATCCATTCCAAGCCTTTATGTGTTCTTTCCACTTTATATCATAATCAACATATCAAACATATAAATACAATTAAATATAGCTCAAAAATACTAAACATCCAACACGACAAACTCGAAACTCAAGCTAAGAATGCTAGTTTTTGTCCTTTAGATCTTTATCTTAGTTTTGACTCTTGGATTGATTCAATTGTACTTTAAACACTATAAACAAGTTTTCACATACATAATTACACAAAAATACCATTATTAACTCATTATACACACTAGGATCGATCTCGATCAACTAGAACAACACCTAGCTCAAGCTAGTAACACTAGTTTTATAATATAGACACTAAATGATCAATTTGAATCCAAACTTGTTTGAAATGCACCTTAAACATTTTTAACAAGTACTTAAACATTTAGATACTAATTTATATCAGAATTATCATATTAAGAACACATTTTTCCACAAAACAAGGCTAAATAAGCAAGGATAACAACACTAAGGTGCATAAATTCACCTCAGATCAGATAACCCTATAACACCTTGCATTTATTAAGCTAGAAATCAAACCATCATTTATACATGTATAAACTCTAATTGCATGATTTATATTTTAATGCATATGTCATGATAATTATCCTAGTGTGTTATGTGCTTATGAGAAGAAAAATGTTCATAGAAATCACTTAGAACAAAGTTGAGCTAAGAGCCTTTGATCCAACCAAGTGTTGATATTTGATTCTACAAGGGTCAACTTTGAATGTGTATAACTTTTTATCTATGATGAGTTTTTCATCTTAAGACCCACCAAATGATATATAATTGTATTTGATTTCCAACGACGCCAATTTCGCCTTAATCTGATACCCGAGCAAAAAGTCATGACCATTTTCATGAAAAATAGTAAGCCTCCATGATATGCCCATTGTGCATTGGTATCTCTCTCGGAATAAGGTGTGCGGAATATTGGTCTCTCCCTTGTACTAAGAGGTACAACGCAGAGGTTATTTCTCCACTATTTCAGCTTCCTATGGGCCAGGTGGTAAATTGGACCTTTCCCGTGAACCACAATAGTCCAAAGCACAATTTATAACACTAAAAAGGGCATTATTTACACATCTTCCTAAAAATTTCTCATGTATAAACCCTCCACTTCCCAAGAAAAATAATCAAAGCTTCTTCTCTCATGAATTCAAGGATACAAGCTTAAATTTCAAGATTTCTTTAAGAATCTATTTAATTAAGGTATGTGGGGTATTCATCAATGGGTCTCTTTCACCCATTAAGCCCCAAAACCTTATTTTCATTAAAATATAGGTTCTTGATTTATTATGTAGTTTTATATGTTCAACATGGGTCAAATTCATGTCTTTCCTTAGTAATTGAACTCAGTTTCATATCCATGTATGATCCCATGAAAAGTTAGGTTAATTCATGCTTTTAACTATAATTTCCAATGTTATGTTCAAGTCAATTTCATGTTACAATATTACATTATAAATTTATTCATGTAATCATGTTATTTTCTCATGTTTAACATATTCATATGTTCAAGTTCATGATTCTTACTTGTTTGGTGAAATGTTTCTATTTTGGGTCTTTGAACCATGATCCTATATTACATTTTTAAACTTTGATATCGTATTTTATGATTATTTAGTACTGGCAGGTTATGAACACCCAATACCTATGTGTTTTACATGATTTTAGATTTTCAAGTAATAGGTCAGTTAAACCATAAATCTTATCCTTATACTCAGTTATTTATGATCATGATTAGCACTATCAATAATTATGTTTAGTTAAATTTAGTTCAGTTTTGTACTAGTGATAGTTCAGTTGGAGTAGCATTTAGCACTGAGTGAACCCAGGGACAGGGGCTCACTTGCTAATAGAGGGTGTGAGCTTTAGTAGGAGTCCCTAAGTTCCATTACTATGTAACCAGCGTAGGTTTGAGATGTTTTTCTTCCAGTTGAGGGTTAACACATATCTTATGAGAGAACCTACCAGTAGAGGGTGACTCCTTAGTCCTTCGGGACACCATTTTAGTGGATCCACATAGCTAGTGTTAGTACCTATGACACAGTACTGACGGTAGGACCTCAATTAGCTTAGATTGGGGCATGTCAATTATGTGATACCTCCCACAGTTTTAGTCTTGCTATTTAGACTAAGTACAATTCTGTTTCACATGATCAATATTCAGATATTAGTTAATTAGTATACAAGTATCAGACAATCAGTAGTCAAATATCAGTTAATTAGTATTCAGATGTCAGTTGTTTAGTATTCAGTCATTAACTATTCACTATTTAGATATCAGTTAGTCCGTATTCAGATATCGACTACTTTGTATACAGACATCAATTATCCCTTTACTTAGATTTCAATCATTCAGTCACACAGGCATCAGTCATTAAGTTAATCAGATCAGCTCAGTACATGTTATGTTTTATTTTGTATGTTTATGCATTCATGCTCATTATATTGGTATATTCAGATCCTCGAGTTATGTCAGTTTTGATCCCATAGTTTTAGACCTAGAATTCATACATGATCCTTAGTATAGTTTTACAGCATGTTTAGCTTTACATGAGATTTACACAAAGTATTCATATTTTACCATATCCCAGCTTTACTTCAACTTATTCTACAAAAGTAAATATTTAAGAAACTAAGTATAGTATTTCACCAACTTATCAGATTATGTTTGTTACTCGTGTTCTAAGATACTTAAGCTTTCAGTTGATTTTGTCTCTTAGTGAGTCCACTTGCACTTAGCATGCATGTTTTCAGATTATGTATATATTAAGTTTTACAAAATGTATTCACCCCCACTTACATAATACATTCCAAATTACTGATCCACATATATGTCTATGAGCTACGTTGTCTCATAATGTAGGTACCACTTGTAGCCCACACATCATAATCAGACAGTTTGTAGTTTCCAGTCAACAGGAGATGAGTTCTCTTATTTTGGAGACTCAAGTTAGTTGTAGTTAATATGTTGTTCTTTTATTACTCTATGTATTTATTAGTGGTAGTTGGAGGCATATCCCATCTATCTATAGTCAGTATTGTAGAGGCTTCATAGATAGTCAGTCAAAGTCATTACATGTAATTCAAGTTTCTTAATGAAATTCAAGTTTCTTTCTTTTGTTTTATCATGATGTAAGCTTTATCAGTATTATACTTATTCAGATTTAATTTTGATCATGTTTCCGCTAAAAAAATTTAGTTTTATATAAATTTAAATCACTACCTCAAGTAGTATGGCGGTACATAGGTTAGCTTGGGATCACTTGTGATTCTAAGCACCGTGTAATAACTAGGGGGTAGCCGCGGGTCATGACAAAGCCGTACTATGATTTGCATTCTATAGAAGTGTAGTGTGAGTACCAAATGAATGGTACACAGTAGGCAACTTCCTACTAAGCTCCAAATATAAAGAAGATATATGCAACATATAAACAGAATGGAAACTACACCCAAGAATCCAGAAATTGTCTAACAAGTCAACGAGAATAATAAGGGACAATTGTCATGTTCAAGTCCAAGAATCTAACATAACAAGACTAAGGAAGTATCAAGGTGAACTATCCTATTCCATCCACATTCATCAGACGTCAATACTATACCATATATCCTAGGCTAATATACGAATGAAGAGTGAAAGAAAGATATATAGAATATACAAGGTCAAGAAACGAATATACAATATGAACAAGCGAAGGAAGGGATATACGGTAGTGTCATAGCTTCATGTAGCGATATATATATATATATGTATATTCATCTAAGCATGAGGTCATCTCCAAGCATAATGTAGATCAACATATCCTCATTCTATGACATCATTATAATACTATCAAGATTTAATGCTATCATATTTAGGGTTTCTAATTCACATGCCTAGACATGATATAATCATTCATAACAATGCAATCATAAGATAAAAGAGGCCAAAACATACCTCTAATCTCGTAATCAAATAGACGGCCAATTTGTCATAAACTAGCCACAATAATGATTATAATAATGATAATACCAATATCAATAACAGCATAAATAACTGGCTACTTCAGAAAACTATATAACTAATCAAGCATATGTGTACCCCCACCTCCTAAGAATCGGAACGTTTAGTCAACGTACAACAACATGAGGCATATTCTTCATCCATATTTATGCAACCGTCCCATACCAGCTGAATGACATAGGTGCATACTAGTGATAGGCGATGTGAATGCAGGAATGAATGCAAGGTACATAATAAATATCACAACTCATCATAATTGTAATCATCATGAGCATCATTATTTTAATCAACCTCCGTCATAATTATAATATCGTCTGGCCCTGTTGGGTATTAATATCATCACAATTGTATCCTCTGGCTTTTTCGTGTATCAGTATCACAGTAGCATCTTCCGGCGTTTTTGTGTATCAATATTACAATAGCATCCTCTGAACTTTCCATGTATCAGTATTACAATAGCATCCTCTGGCCTTGTCAGGTATCAGTATCATCACAATAACATTCTTTGGCCTTGCTGGGTATCAATATATTATCATAATATCCTTCGGCCTTGTCGTGTATCAGTATCATCATAATAGTATCCTCCAGCCTTGCCGGGTATTAATATAATTATAAACATCAATGCAAATATATTTATAGACATATAATAGGTATAAGGGCTCAAAATGTGGCATAAAAGAGGGTAAATCTACAAGCCTGTTAGTATACTCATAATCATAATCACATTGGCATAACAATATCTATCTTGTAAATACTTCCCACTTTCCATATTTAGCTAACCAACGCTTATGATCATTAAACCACTAGTTCACTAGTCTTCACATGACCTCTAACTATTAGTATAAACATTATCTTTATTCAAGGGATAGCAACTAGCCATTATTTATTAGATAGACAACATCTAACATCATAACATGGTTCATCACTAGAACATAATCGCCATTTATCCACTATTCTATATGATAAACTAATCATCATATAATTGTTAACCATTATTAGACAGCACATAACAACTTATCATCTAACCATATTTTATTAACAAACATCATTCATTAACTATCACTAAACAACTAATCCTTGTTTAACTATTCATTAATCAACCATTGAACAACTTCATCGTTATTCACTAGTGACCTCTTATTACCAATATCACTCATTATCTAGCCTTGTTAATACACTACCACTCATGTGAAAACTAATAGACATTATAAACTCAGTCATCAATAGCACTAATCTTTGCATATGCTAAATCCGACATCATCATTAGCCACGTATCAACCATCTGCAACTACCATATTTTAACTAACCAAGATTCATTAACTAATTTATTTGATTCCTAGCCACCAAGTCCTATAGTCTCCTAATTGACAACTAACTACCACATAGCTTAACCCTTTATTAAGTAGAACAGTCATAATACCATATTTCATCTAGAGTCACATAAGTTACCAATACAATAATCATGAATATACCAAATCTATGGATGCCATTACCAGTATCCAATGAATAAAGTCATAAGAAATATACCACATCTTTCTTCATCCTATATTGGAGAGATGTGTATATAAAGCCTGTATATTAATCCATAAACTGTAATCTTATCCCTTTACAATGATAAGCACTTCTTGGATATCCAATCATTATCGTAACATTTCCCTTGGCCCAATAATATATCCAGAATAATCATAACATCATAATCACGGCCTTAGGCCCATATACGTATCTGAAACTCATATCAATAATCGTATTTATAAGTCGTGGAATATCTCTAGTAATCTCTCATATAGGAAGCATCTTGCATATAGGAGGCATAATATAAATAAGTATGTAATCATCTTGCATAGAGAATATCTTATATCAATAGGTCATACATCATGACTATAAGAAATATCACCTCTCTAGGGAAATTATCATATCAATGATGTATAACATCTCCATAGTCCCAGCAATCATAACCAAAAAAGAGATAGTATCTCTATAGGCACAACAATCATATCTAAGAGGAAATAGCATCTCCATAGGCCAATCATAGAGTCTAAGAGGAAATAGCATCTCTATAGGCCAATCATCAAGTCTAAGAGAAAATAGCATCTCCATAGGCTAATCATCAAGGCTAAGAGGAAATAGCATCTCTATAGGTCAATAATAAAGTCTGAGAGGAAATAGAATCTTTATAGGCCAATCAGCTATAAAGTCTTACAGAAAATAGAATCTCTATAGGCCACATAATATATCTAAGGGGAATATTGTCTCTAAATTCTCAATATCCCTTCAACAAGGTGTATAATATCCATAACTCAAACCCATCATCCGGGGATAATCAATATAAGCTACCAAGTCACGAGGTAACAATTACTAGGGTTTACTAGACTCATCTATGTCTAGCATCCGCCACTAAGCCCACAAGGATAATAGACCTAAGTGGATCAAACAATCCCATTTCTAAACCTCAATTTCCATAATTAGGCACATCATTCCCCAAACTAGGCTAAGATATCTAGTTCAACTTCTAGATGTTAAATAAGCTAGATTCAAGCTTAATATAGGAGCATCAACTTGAAACAAGGGTACTCAAGTCAACTCTACCCAGCTTATGATTTCAAGGCTTCGACACTAGTCCAATAAGGTTAAATCCACAATTTAACCTATATCTTAACTTGGTGGTATCAATACAAGAGCATCTAAATATAATAAGAGTATGAAAGTGATTTATCATTAGAATTACACTAATACAACTATACAAAGAGAGAGATGATTAATACTCCAATTTTAAGAGTTCACTTTAAGTCTCTGAACCATGTCTACTCCACATAATGTGAAATCAATGATGATAATTCATACTATGCTTTGCAGGCTACAGAAGTGTAGTATGAGTACTAAATAAATGGTACTCAGTAAGTAACCGTCAATTAAGCTCCAAAGATAAAGCAAATATATATAGCATATAAGTATAAAGAAAGCTACAACCAAGAGTCCAAAAATAATCTAACAAGTCAATGAGAATAATAAGGGACAACTTTCTTTTTCATGTCCAAGAGTCTAACATAAAAAGACTAAGGAAGTATCAAGGTGAACTATTCTATTCTAGCCACATTTATCAGACGTCAATACTATACCATATGTCCTAGGCCAATATATGAAAGAAAAATGAAAAAAAAGATATATAGAAATATACAAGTTCAAGAAATGAATATACAATATGAATAAGTGAAGGAAGGCATACACGATAATATCATAGCTTCATATAACTTGATATATATACATATTCTTCACCCATATTTATGCAATTGTCTTATACCGACTGATTGACCGAGCTTGTGACTCGATAAATCAAACGTCATCCATGGTTGAGAGAAAACAACAATATGACTAAAATACCTAATGTTAAACCTCAAAGGATAAAGTAGTCACAAGCTCAATTAGAACCAAAGCTAGCCTTAATACTTTTTGGCTGCTGTTGGAGGTCTTTGATATCCATCTCTGACTCTCTAATTTGATGTTGCGTTGAAATTTTAGAAATACTTGTTGAAGTCTCATCCACATCTATTGACAATATCGCATTATCCTTCAAAGATAGAATAGAGACAAAGAATGTCTTCGAGGTTGACAAGAATGAGGACACATAATAAAGAGTTAAGAAGTGAAATTCCTAAAATATTACTGTAACTTCCCAAAGATAGGTTGTAGACGTCTCTGCACCGATCTGCGAGATTCTACTAACACTTAGCTTTTGTACTAATACACCAATAAAACCTAGGCTCTGATACCAATTTTTCACAACCTAATTTCTTAAGTTATGATGGCACCTACCATCACCCACTAGTAGGCAAGCCAACCTATAGTTCAAAATGGCTAGTAATAGACTACTCAGTAATATAAGAGAAAAAATGTAGAATAAATAAAATAAAGATTACTACATAATACAATGCCAAAACCTGGTGGTATCAGTACAAGAGCATCTAAATATAATAAGAGTACGAATATAATTTATCATTAGAAGTACACTAATACAACTATAAAAAGAGAGAGATGAGTAATACTCTAATGTCAAGAGTTCACTCTAAGTCTCTTAACCATGTCTACTCCACATAATGTGCAATCAATGATGATAATTCATACAATGATTTGCAAGCTGCAGAAGTGTTTTATGAGTACTAAATAAATGGTACTCAGTAGGTATTCTCCAACTGAGCTCCAAAGATAAATAAGATATATATAGCATATAAGCATAATGAAAGCTACAACCAAGAGTCTAGAAATAATCTAACAAGTGAGTGAAACTAATAAGGGACAACTTTCTTTTTCAACTCCAACAGTCTAACATAAAAAGACTAAGGAAGTATCAAGGTGAACTATTCTATTCCATCCACATTCATCAGACGTCAATACTATACCATATATCCAAAGCCAATATATGAAAGAAGAGTGACAAAAAGATATTTAGAAATATACAAGGTTATGAAATGCATATACAATATGAATAAGTGAAGGAAGGCATATATGATAATGTCATAGCTTTATATAACTTGATATATATACATATTCTTCACCCATATTTACTCAATTGTCCCATATCGGCAGATTGACATAGGTGCATATTGGTGATAGATAATAAGCGTGAAAGAATGAATGCAAGGTATATAATTAATATCATAACTCATCATAATTGTGATCATCATGACCATCATTAATGTAATCAACCTCCGGCCTTGACGGGTATAATCATAATATTCTCTGGCACTATCGAGTATCAATATCATCATAATATTTTCCAGCAACCTTGACAGGTATCAGTATCAGAATAGCATTCTCTAACCTTGTCGGGTATCAGTCTCACAATTGAATCCTTTGGTCTTGTTAGGTTTTAGTGTCACAATAGCATTTTTTGGCCTTGCTGGGTATCAATATCATCACAATAGTATCTTTGGCCTTGCCGTATATCAATATATCATTATAATATCCTTTGGCCTTGTCGGGTATCAGTATCATCACAATTGAATCCTACAGCTTTGTTGGGTATCAATATAATCATAAATATTAATGCAAATATATTTATAGGCATATAATAGGTGCATAGGCTTAAGAAGTAGAAAAAGGGAGGGTAAATCTACAAGCTTGTTAGTATAATCATAATCATAATTGCATCGTCATAATAATATCTATCTTGTCAATACTTCCCATTATTCGTATTTAGCTAACCAACGCTTATAATCATTAAACCACTTGTTCACTAGTTTTCACATGACCTCTAACAATTAGTCTAAACATTATCCTTATTCTAGGGATAGTAATTAACCATTATTTATTAGATATTCAACATCTAACATCTTGAAAAGGTTCATCACTAGACCATAATAGCTATTTATCAACTATTCTGTATTATCAACTAATCAGCATATAACCATTAACCATTATTAGACAACACATAACCACTTATCTTCTAACCATCTTTTATTTTCTGACATCATCCATTAACTAACCATCATTAATAAATAAATCCTTATTTAAGTATTCACTAATCAAGTATTTAGCAACTATTCATTATTATTAACTAGTCATCTCTTATTACCAACATCACTTATTATCTAGCCTCATTAATACACAACTCCTTATTGACAACTAATTGAAATTATAAACTTAGTCATAAATATCACTAATCTTCTCCTTTTATAAACCCGACATCATCATTCACCACGTATCAACCTTCTCTAACTACCATCTTTAAACAAAGAAAGATTTATTAAATAATATATTTAATTCCTAGCCACCAAGTGTTACAGTCTCCTAATGGATAACTAACTACCACATAGCTTAAACCTTAATTAAGCAGAACAATCATAAGATCATATTTCATCTAGAGTCATATAAGTTACAAATACAATAATCATGAATATACTAAATCCATACATGCCATCAACAGTATCTAATTAATAATGTCATAAACAACATACCACATCTTTCTCTTTCCCATACCGGAGTGATATGTACATAAAACATACAAACAATTTGATAAACTGTAATCATAGCCTTTTACAACGGTAAACACTTCTGGGATATCTAATCATTATCATAACACAACCATTGTCCTCAATAATATATCTAAAAATAATCACAATATCATAATCAAGGCCTTAGGCCCATATACATATTTGAAACTAGTATCAATTATCATATTTATAAGTAGTAGCATATTTCTAGTCATCTCTCATATAGGAGGAATCTCACATATAGGAGGTATACTATTAATAAGTATGTAATTATCTCTCATATAGGAGGAATCTTACATCTAAGAGGCATAATATCAATAAGCATGTAATAATCTCTCATATAGTATATCTTATATCTATATGTCATACATCATGACTATATGAAATGTCACCTCTCTAGGGAAATTGTCATATCTAAGAGAAATATAGTTTCTATTTTCCCAACAATCATAACCAAAAAGGAGATAGCATCTTTATTGGAATAACAATCTTATCTATGAGAAAATAATATCTCTATAGGAAAATCATCAATTTGAAGAGGAAATAGCATCACTATAGGCCAATCATTAAGTCTAAGAGGAAATAGCATCTCTATAGGACAATTATCAAGTATAAAAGAATATAGCATCTCTATAGGCCAATCATCATGTCTAAGAGGAAATAACATCTCTATAGGCCGTAATAGTATCTCGTTATTGTTATTATTATGGTTAGTTCATGATAGGTTGGTTATTGGACTAGTTTTAAGATTTGAGGTATGATTTTGATTTCTTCTTTTTTCAGTTATTTTACTAAGGATAATTATCTCATGTCAAACATATGGATTAGAGGCCCTGAATATGTTAGCATTAGTTTCTACTATGATTAAGAAGTCTTGAGATTCTAGTGTTAATACTCAGGTTGTACCTTTGATATAGCCTTAATATGGTATATATATGTGCATATATCTCTTTGTGTATAGTTATAGAATTACCATATGTCTCTTCCTTCATTTAGGTATCCATGTTGTATATCCATCCCTTGGCCTTGTATATTACTAAGTATATCCTTCTTCCATTCTTTTTTATATATTAGCCAGTGATATATAGCATAGTGCTTAAGACCTAGATTATGGTTAGAATAAGATAGTTTATGTGGATTGACTCTTTAGATTTATAATGTTAGTTCTCCAAGATATTTGAGCATAGTAAATATTTTTATTGACATATTTGTATATTTGCATTATCTTTGGAGTGTAATCGGTAGTTTTCTATTGAGTACCATATATTTTGTACTCGTACTATACGTTTACAACCTACATATCATAGTAAGGGTTTTCATCATCGTTTTATGCATCGCACAGAGAAGTTGTGGTTCGGTGACATAGGGTAAGTTTTTGTATTTTGAGTATAGCTATTCTCCCTCTTTTATAATAGAGTAGTGTCTATGTTGTATTCTAAAATGAGTTGTACTAGTATATTCATTTGGTACATCATTTTGTATTCTTATTACATTAGAAGATCTTGTGTTGATTCAACTAGGTTTTGGGACTATTTTACATTTTTAGTCTTTTTCTATATTTATTCTACATTCTTTCTTCTTCACTCATGGTTTCATTACTAGCAGTCCTTGACTATGAGTTGTCTTTACTACTTGTGGGTTATACTAGGTGCCGTCATGACCTTAGAAATTAGTTGATAACAATGAACCTCTACTAATTTCTTTGACTCCATTCTTTTCTAGATGAACAACTCGAGGTTAATGATAGATGTGAATGAGCCTTTCTCACATGTTTCCAAATCTTTAGCTTAATGTTAGGCTTGAGAGTTAGATATTAACGTCAAAGATCTTTAGCTTCAGTCAGAGAATTTAGGGACATCTCGTGCTCTAGTAGAGTTTGTGATCGCCTCAGTTCTTTAACATCCAACATGGGGGATTCCAAGTCTTTCTAAGGATATTTCACAGCTAGAGATTATGTCTAGTACATTGTATGCTCCTCAGACTAGAGTTGAATTTATTGGTGTTTAGTAGGGTTCTCTGTCTATTTTAAAGTATAAAGTTGGATTTCTCGAGTAGGATAGACACACTCCTATTATATATCATTTAGAGCATCAGATAACATAGTGATTTTTTAGAGGAGTAACTTTACCACCCTATTTGGCATTAACATATTTGATAAAATCTAGGTCAACTATTCCTCAGGTTGTTGATCATGTGAGTACCATAAAGAGAGAATCCATTAATTTATCTAAATATGGTAGTAAGAGGCCATGTTAGTAGTTCAGTGGTTGAGGTATTCAATTTAGAGGTCACTATCATTTGTAGTAGAGGTATTCAAGTAGAGATCAAAATCATTTGTAGCCTGTTAATTCCATGCAGGTAACATCATAGACTATAGGTGGCTCTCAGATTAATCATAAGGGTCATTATGGGTAGAGTTCTCATTAGATGTTATAGAGTAAATGGTATAAAACTTCAGGCTGCAGTGACTATTTGGATTAGTAGATACAGTGTATTTGAGAGTTCCAAAGGAATATGTTGATCATGAAAAGGTTGGTCATTGGCCTAGAGAGTATTCCAAGCATGAGTTGGTTGTCTAGACAGGTTCAACATATGCTCCTTGCCAACCTAGATTTCAGAAGGTGTGTTATGATTATAGGGAGGATAATCATTTTGGTAAAGGGAATTCCATGCATTACTTGCCTAACCAATTAAGGAATGCTTGTGTTTCTTACTAGTTTAAAGCTTTAGGAGTTTGTTATGAATACAAAGATATTGATATTTGATCCTGAGAGTGTCCTCAGTGTGGGATTACTAATTATTCAACTCATCTATATTAGTCTCATAGATTTGTGACACCTTCAGTTATAGGTAGTGTAGGTAGTGCCTTATTTGGTGATTCAAATGCTCAATCTAGGTTTGAACATGCTCATATTTGTACTCCTTCGATATAGGTGTGATTTGACTTACTATATTTTACTTTCTATATGAGTTAAGTTGGGGTTTTTGTACCCATCGATGATTATATACCTTGATTACACTACTGATTGTTGATGTGTTCCTTTATCTAGATTTATACTTATTTGACGACCCCCATAGATAATTTTATTTAGTAGTGGATTGAGAAAATCAATATGGTATTTTTCTTTGGGTGTGGCATTTGGTTTCAGGTCTCATTTACTTTGTCATATTGGCCTTATTATGACCTTAGAGTGGTATTGCTTATGTTTCTTATTTTCAGTGCGTCCTTTACCCTAGGTTGTTGTTGCTATGATTATTATTTTTTGTATTAATTCTAATTTGATAGATGGATAGACTAGTGTCATCTAGTAAAAATCCCCTTCTTTGTGATTTTCCTTTATTGGATTAAATGGCTAAATTGGTTGGTTAGTTCTCTCTCTTTTAGTTAGGTGTGGTGGTTATTTCCACTTTGTTAGTAAGGTTAGATCGATTATTGAATGGGTTATGAAAGTGAAGGTAGGTTTGGCCTTCTGTGGCCTTGTTATGGTTCTAAAGTTAGAAATTTAGTTTTATTCCCCATTTCTCATATAGAAAAGTCTAAGGCTTGCTGTTCTGGTTTGTTGAGATTCTAGCATTATTTATCTTCTTCTATAGCCCATTCCTGAGGTTAATAAATTTGAGATTTGTCCTTTTGATTTGGATAGTTCATTGTCGAGTTGAGGTCTTGTCTTGATATTAATAATGATTCTAGTACTGTATTCTTGCTATGATGTGGTTCATGATTTAGTTGAACTAAAGATGGTGTAAATAGGTAAATTTAGGTAAATTTCATTTTTGGTATTTGTTCATCCTAATGTGACTTTGGGGAGTTCTTTCCTTAGGGTATTTGTTGTCATAGATTGAGTATTTAATTGACCAAATTTAAGTTAGGGTTGTATGTCTTCCAATTGCTTGATTTTGGCTATCCCTAATACTACTTGTAGCCTTGGTGAGTTATTGGTTATTCATTGATGAAGAATTCCCTTAGTGTAGTGGTATTTAACAATTCATATCTTCATCTTTTGGTTTTCCTTAGATATGGCTATGATTTTCAATAACAATTCAATTTTAGCTCTTGCTAGAATCATTGTGGATATGCCCAATTTCTAATAGTGATGTTGATTTTAATATTTGTCCTTAGTTTAGACTTATCAGCTTAAGTTTTGGGTTTTAGCTCTTTGAAATAGCGGCTAGATAGTTATGATAGATTTTTGAACATGGATTCATACTCGCCAACAAGATCAGTTGGACAGTTAAGATCAAGTCGATCAGTTTTAGTGTTGGTATTACAGTAATGGATTGTGTAAAGCATTGTAACACTATTTCTAGAATGGTTCCAATGAACATTATTTTGCTGGCCGACTAAGCCTATTTTTCATTTCTGATAGGTTACAGTTGATAAATGTTCGAAAGATGGTTTGTTGGCTCAAGATATTAGTTTTTGCTTCTCTTGACCTTGATTCTCATTTTTTGTAAGAATTTTGGATTGTCTGCTAAGAAAGAGAAGTGTGCTCAAGTTGAATTTAGCACGGTTTCATTCACAGTTAGCAGGACGTTCTAGAGTGGATCGTTCAACTTTGAGGGATTATTCTTAGGATTCCTAACAGTAAGTTTCGAGGGTCATTCGGACCAATAATAGCTTTGGCTAGAGATTGCACATGTTGATCATCTCTAATATGCATTCAGGTAGCACCTTATAGCCTTGTTCTTATGCTTTTTATCATGGATTTTTAGTAGATCATCTTTACTATTTTGAGGTTCATGTGATGTAATTGTGTAGTCAAGACTTAAATGATACTTTATATAGATCAAATTAGATAGAAGATTTGGAAGTGCAAATAAATGTTGGATTTGGAATTTATAGATAGTGGTATAGCTTATGCCTTCGGTTGCCTTTAGCTTGGTTGAGTTTCCACTTGGTTGTGCTTGTATCTATATGATATGAGTGTATTATAGTTTGGATTTTCACACACCCATCATTCTCAATTCTGTTAGAGGCCAATTGGCTGTTAAGGTTGTGTTTGTGACATTTTGAAAGTAAAGTAAGAAAGTTGGTGAAGAAGGGATACCTTTGGAGAAATACCATAAAAGTGTAGGTTTTCCATAGAGGTTATTTGGAGAGTACCTCATCCTCTTGAGCTTTAGGGATCTTCATATCCATTGGCTTCTGGGGATAAAAGTCCTTTTAGTAGTGGATATTATAATGACACTGTAGGTCATTTTCTCAATTTCCATTCATTTCTAGTGTTTTGAGCCTTCTCACATTAGCTATATGTAATTTATGACTCCCCAAACCTATTATTTTTGTTATTGGATAGCTTATGTAGATTTTAGGCTCATTTCCCTTTTTGGGAGCTTTAGTTGTTACTGAATCGGTCTTGGACCAAAACTCTTTGTAAATGATCTCTGATGAGAATTCCAAAAGCCAACAACTTTGGAACATTCATTTTAAGATAGAAGGACCCTTGGTATAGGTTCTGAGGCTTTCAAACTCATTTTGGGCTATTGTATAAAATTTGGTTAAAATAGCACTAGGTGTGGGTTCCATATTTAATCAAAAAAATCTTGGATGAAAGTATTAGTGGTTTCATAGAGTCTGGAATGTCAAATTTGGTATAGTAGCATAGTTCATTTTTTCACACAGGGTTGTAAACATTTCCCAAGAAGAAAATTGGAGTCCCTTATGACTTAGCATTTTGCTATTTTCCCAACATCTATTGCAGAACTACTTTGTTCTTCACATTCGCAAAGGGCCAACGTCTTGAACATCATGATCATCATCCTTTTCTCTCGCATTCATAATAAAGTATTGACTGGACCTAACCCCTTCTCCTTATTGTCATTCATGACCATTAGTGTCATGTTTATGAAAGTCGAGCTTGTTTGCCTTCATGTTCGTGGAAGCTTTTTATATTTGTGAAAGGAGATTTCCATAGCGTTCATGTTTGCATTCCTTGAGCCCTGCTTTCACAAAGGGCATTTTCCTGATAGTATATAAGTTCTTTTCCCTAAATTTTCATCTTTTCATTGGTCTATTTCAACCATTGTTGGACCTTAGGGCTTAGGAACTATTGGGATTTCATCCCAATAAGCTATGGTACATTAACCAATCATTCCTTGACTTTTTTCCCTTTTATTCTTGTGTTTTTTCCACCTAAAAATTCATTTAATTCTATGTTTTAGGTTTAGATTCTTTGGGCTTTGGGGATAATTAGAGCCTCAATTTGTAGTCCATTTGAGCTCAACTTTCAAGCATATATTCTAGCTCCTTTGGGGGACCTCGTGATAGATTTAGTTTTGAATTTTATTTGCTGGCCCATTCTTGACTCAAATTTTGGCCTGAATATTAATATAGCAATATGGGTCTCATTTTACTCCGATTAACCTATAGATTATTATTTTGATAGTGTGAGATCATTTTGAGATCATGGAGTAAAGATGTCTGATTTGTGGGCAATTCGAGATTGCATGCATCATTGAGGTAGACATCACATTACTTTTCTCTACAACATTGTGTATTGTATAGTATGCTTGCAAGGTTTTGATTATAGAAGGATACTATGCCTTATATATCATGATTTAACTTGTTTAGGGAATTTGAAATAGAAATATGACCCCAAACCTTCAGATATGATATTCATTGTGGCTATAGAATCCTACCATCATGTTAAGTATATTTCAAAGTTAAGGATCTCTTTAGTATAAGATTCACCATTTGAATTAGTGAATCGGATGACATTTGCTTAGTTATATCTTTTAGTGACTATATGCCTTATTTACTATAGTTTCTCGAGTTATGAGGCTTTATTACCTTAATTATATTCTTTTGGACCAAGGGCGTAGTTATGATGCTAGTTGGACTCTAAGGTACCATTCTATCTTTATAAAGGATATGATTATAGTTTATGAACGTTGATGCACTTATAGTGGCATTATATAATGACCTCACTTTTGGTGATTTTTGTGAAAATTTATTTCTCTATGATTTGATCATTTTACCCCTCTCCATGGTTACATTGTAGTATGTTTTGGGTGTGGGGATGATTGTCATGGTTCCCTATGCATTTTGATGTGGTTTGTGCAAGTTTGTGATTTTGTGTGGCTTGAAAAGCTTTTTGGTTGACATTCATCAACATTTATTGATCTATGCGTTGCATGGAAAAATAAATTGCACCGAAAAATTTGAAATGTCTATGTTAGGTTGTTAACATGGTTGGTCTGGTTTTATGGCTTTTATATCTCATTTCAATCCTCTATTTTAAGAGTTGTAAAATCAAGTTTAGAGGGTAAAATCTGTGTAAATGATGACATTTTGAAAATATTATATCACCATTAAGTCAGGAGTGTCGAAGTTGATAGGGAATCATAGTACATTTGCGTTCTCGAGATTCTGAATGAATTCTGAGGGGACCAAGGATACTTGGAATTCTCTAAGTCTCTAGCTGGTGCACCTACATAAATGATATTTTGACCACTTAAGTGACCTAGTTGAGCAGTCGAGATGTTGCTTACGCAATTTCTGTGTCATGTATGCAACCTTGCATAAGCAACAATAAGGTCACCTATGCAACACTCACTGATAGGTGAGGTATCGCGTAAGCACCACCTGGTTGTTTAAGCGATAGTCGCTTAAGCGACCCGATAATCGCATATGTAATAGTTAGGTCATTTAAATACCCTACTTTTGTTATTTTACACTATTTTTGGGACTTGGAGCTTGGGGTTCAAGTTTTTGAGCATTTTTCTCCATTTCTAAACTTAGGTAAGCTCCAAAAATCCTATTTCAACTACCTTCCTTAAATTTTAACATTCAAATCTTGTTTAAAAACATAGAATTTAAAGATGGAATTTGGGTATTTTGGCTCAAAAGGCGCCAAAATACTATTCTTTGATTAAAACCTAATGTCGACTTATTTTTCACTTGGGTTATCTCCCATGGGTTTCTTTAATCTTGAGAAATATATTTTTAGAAAAAAATTTTGTTTTACCCTTCTTCTTCAAAAATCTATTAAGACGGTCTATTTTGACCCTGATTTAAAAGTGTTAATATGGAGTCTTTTTTACTTTCATTTGATGCATTGATTTTGTATTTTTATGTTTTAGTTGATTTCAGATCAATTTGTTTGGGGGAAAGCTTCTGATTGAAGGATTTTTTGATTAGTTTTCGTTATGGCTTAACTTTCTTAGATTATGGCTTAACTTTCTTTAGACTGGCTTAGGTAGTAAATAATAATATAAAATCATGTTATTGGTATGGGGTTGTATTATAAAAAATATGTTTAAGTGATTTATGTGCCCGTGTGGAGGCCTGTGTGGATAATATTTGATAGTTTTTGTGACACTATTTTCTTATGTTTGATCGTGTGGGGTTTAATATGACGTTGTTGGCATGGTATTGATATATGATTGTTTGGTTACACTCTTTTTGGTGGGAAAATCCTAGATTTTAGGATTTATGTTGTATGAATGACACTTTCTTGCATGTTTTACTTGATGGTTTTCTGAATTATTTTGAATCATGGATGGTTGGTTGGTTTGAGTTGATTTTAGTCTCATATGGTAGGTATATAGATTGGATATTGGATAGTCTCATCTTGGTTGGTTGTGAGCATTACATCCTCATATAATATTCATTTATGAAACAGTAGTAACACCATGAAAATACAAGAAACACTGGCTTTTTCTGATTGAAAATGTGACTTTGTTATAAACCTTCTACCAATGATATACTGGAGAGCAGTTATAAATATTAATATTAAATATTTGTTGTATATGGGTTGATGAACCCCATGAGTCCTACATCTGTAGTTGAGTATGTTAGGTGTGGGTTGGCAAACCCTTCATGGGTCCTACTTTGGAGAAGAGCTTAGTTGATGTATAAGGAGGTTATGTCATGACCTCATCCATCATTCATCATCATCATCTTCTTCTTCTTCATTGCTCTTCATATTTGTGCCTAAGCTGTCATTGTATTTTTATCTTTAACTTGATATTAGTCCATCTGTTTTATCTTTCTATACTTGTATTTGATGTATGTGTATACTTGTACTTCTTTCCTTACCAGTATTTGTTTATGTGTTTGTAGTAGAATTGTTAGTGGAGAGTGTGTATGAACCATCTGGGATATTTTCTATTTGCAGGTGACGTGCCCATAGTTTGTGTTTCTATGCATTATTTTCTACTTTACTCAGTCAGCCTATGATACCTACTTAGTACAAGTTGACACGCCCCTAAACCGGGCCATATCATATGGGCACCCTAAGCTCACATAAACCGGAGGTCACCCCGATAACTCAAGCTAATCATCAATATACATCACAAGTGTTGGATGGAATCTAACCATATAATAAGATAGCGGAAAATATATTAAAAGTCATGACTTAAACATGCCTAAGAACCTTATTAGATTCATCAACAAATAAATATTCCCAAGTCCACAGTCATCCATAATACCTCTAAACAGGCTGAAGCTTAGAAATGTATGTGTCGGGACAAGCCCCCAATAATAGCCATACCAAGTCAAATGACTAAGTATAAAGATAGAACACAGAGGATGAATGTCCTCTGAAGAAAGGAAGCTCACCATTCCAAAGTCAATGCACCAACCACTTTGATCGCTTAATCATTGCACAGGAAAAAATATTATGTAACTTTGATCGCTTGGATCGCTAGCATGTAACTCAAGTATAATGTTAAAATAGTACATTTGATCAATTCATGTCAATTCATCATATGTAATCATATTTACACAAGTATAGGCAAATATGAAGATATATGTACATATTATTACATCACGTGCCAAAACATAGAACAAGTTATATAGCATGCATTTTCAAATCATTCATTCATGAGGCATGGAGTAATGAACTTTCAATCTTCCACCTTACCAATTTTTATAACCTTAAAATTCTTCGTTACATCAGTCAAGGGGATTCGAACCCCAAACTAACTCAACAAATTTAACCATTTTCATTAGGTAAGAGACTTGAACCATAAGCCATCTCATTTGACTTGGGACTCATACCGCTATTTATGCACTAGGGACTCGAACCACTAGACATCTCATCAGACTAGGGACTCGAACCATTAGTAATCTCATCAGACTAGGGACTTGAAATACTAGTCATGCACTAGTCATTTCATTAGGAAAAGGACTCGAACCATGAGCCACATCATTGGTCTAGGGACTCGAACCACTATCCATTTAATTGGCCAAAGCACTCGAACCACAAGCCATTCTATCAGGAAATGGACTCAAACCACAATCCATGTCATTGGACTAGGGACTCAAGCCACTAGTGATTTTATTATCATTATTAGATGGTTTTTGAACTCTGAACCATGAACTTATACATTAACATCCATGCCATTCAATTCAATGTTTAAGGACTTGAACTACTTACCCATATCAACACTATACATAACTACATGGTCCTCATGGGATCCTTCATTGCTCAACAACTTTAATAGGCCAATACCTTAACTCAATTGATAAAACTATCCAATTTATAGTGATCAAGACCCAAACAAACTATTCACATTTCATTAGCAATCTTATACCACACTTTCATTATACTTTGGTCAAACACACAATTTAAGTTCATCTTTATGTCTACGATCTTTACCCTCTCATTACACATAAACTAATAAGGTTATCAATTTAAAAATACATGGATCATAATACTTTTATAATATCATTTATTAATCATAAACAACTATTGGTCCAGTGCCCTAGCTCAACACATCACCAATAATTGATTAGGCAATTCACTTAGATATTTCACAGACACCTTATGTGTATACCTTCAAAAAGGAAATTTTTATAGTAGAAATAATCACGATTACTATTACTTATTACCCATATGTTAAACCATATACAACAAGTATTCACATGTACAAATCATCATCAATAACATGTTTAATCACAAGTCTAAGAAGGAATCATTATCATTCATCATTAAGCAACAAACCCTTTTCATTTGATTGTAAAACCCCCATGTACACTTACTAATACATGGGGAAGAGGTAAATACCTTAAACAAGATGAATCACCAAGAATATTGACTCTCTTTTGCCTCTTGAAGACCACTCTGAAACCCTAGCCTCCAATTCTTCAAAGATGAGTTTGAGAGAGTGTCTAGGGTGTTTGATCCATTAAAATAGGTGTTTATGAGGCTACACACACTTATCTAGTGAGAGGTCTTAGCATTTAGACATGGGAAATGATCATAGGGCCCTTAGTTAAAAGCTGAAAATTGAACCCGCATAGGGGTATGACTCACCATATGAATCACTTAAGTAGTCTTACACTAGGGTAGGATTGGTACCATGACACGTACCCTAGGATTTTCCTAGGTAACACACACTATTAAGGATATGACCATATATCTATAAGTCAAATTCAACAGGTATGACTCACCCCTCACTTGTATGCTCTACTCATAACAAGAACAGTCAACTTCAAGCTAGGACTTTACCCCATACAACTCACCTAAGTATGAATTATACCCTTAGGTATGATTTAGGAGAGGGAAAATCATACCTAGGAAAGTGAGTGACTATTACCATACTTCCTAGGATACGATATGAGAGGAGAAAAAGGATACGACTCATATCTAAGGGGTATAGCTCAAGCCTCTAGTCATTTTCAACCTAGTGACACCAATATCTGAAGTTTTTCAATGGTTCTAAGTCTAGGAGTTTCACAAGTGGGCCTTAATCATCCCTATTGGACCCTTTTGATATAGGTCTAGGCATGAGTATGCCTCATAGTAGCTGATTCAAGATATACTTGAAGCCCATTCAAGTTAGCGGTTGATCTATGCATTTAAAGTTGACTTCTACCTTTGCTTATCTAGAATATATCTTACTTGTATTTAGAGTCAGAGTTTTATCTCTATTTATATATCTTATGTATTTAGACCTCTAACTTTATTAGTTAGTTCTTACACTATGACACCAGATTTTGGGATTTAGTTTGATTTTTTTGTTATATTTTTTCTTTCATTATATATATATGGGTGTGTGGTTTGATTGCTATCTAGGAGTCTTTTCTTGTATATTGGTGTTATTTCTTATTTATATTAGTTTGGGTAATAGGCTTACTTGTCAAGGCTTATCGCGACAAGTACCATCATGACCATTGGTTTTTGGGTGATAACAAATTGGTATCAAAACAACCAAGTTTTATTTGTCTCAATAGTTTAAGAATGGGATGTCTAATAAAGTATTGTGGATCAGTACGTAGACGTCCATATGTATTTTTGAGAGGCTATAAGATATTTTTAGGAATCTTTCCTTATTTTATTCTATATCATGTGAATCTTTCATACCTTGTGCTCTAAGTCATATTTCACTCTTTTTTGCACAAATATTGAGGACTAGATCTAGTGAGTTTAGAGACTCAGATACATTATCTAAGAAGAGATCCTAATCTAGAGAGAGAGTTATAGTTCATGGCTAGATTCAATGTAAAGGACGTGCATGAGGATCTTCACATATAGAGAGAGTAGCAAGGGACTCTCGCATGAGCCTCGGGTTGAGCATGTTAGAGATATAGGTCCTAATTTGGTTCCACCAAGTTCTTCTACCCTAGTCTTAGCGAGGTTGCTGGTTCACTTACTAATCTGGTTGTAGAGTGCTCCTTTAAGTGCACCTGGTGTTCCTCCATCTTCGAGTATTGCACCCTTGTTTGTGTTACAGCTCTGGGTCTGAGTATGGATCCTCCTACTGTACCGATATCTGCTTATGGTAATCTAGAGACTCCTAGTGTGGTTCCTTTTTGAGTGTTTGTATCTGAATATGGTGTTCCTAGATCTAAAGTTACACCTTCTTCTATTATGCCTACTTTGATGGGTTATCATCTAGTCAAATTTATTATGCCATCCATTATTACGAGTGTAAGTATATCTTTTAAGGATCAAAAGATATTTGAGAGAGTCACTCATTTACGTCCTTCTAGATTCAGTGGTATTGTAGGCAAGGATGACTATGGATTTTTGATGGATTGTCATGAAAAGCTGTATGACTTTAGTTAGCTCGAGTCACATGGGGTTGTTTATACTACCTACTAAATGAGAGATGCATCCAGATAATAGTAGAGGTCACTTGTTGGTTGCCAACCTCTTAGTTCCCCAGATATGACTTGGGATTAGTTTACAGAGGTTTTTTTGATATATTTATGCCTTTTAGATTAAGGGATCAGATGAAAGTTGAGTTTGATCATTTGGAGAGGGATCTTTGACTATTGCAGAGTATGAGGTATAATTTTATGCCCTGTCTATATATTCTTATACCAATATTGCTGCTGAGTCAAAGAAGAATTAAAAGTTTGTAAAGGGATTAGATGTTTTTTTTTAGCTTAAGTATCTCAGGAATATGCCAAGAAGGTGTGCTATTTGGGTGAGTTTAGTGGTTACCTTTCTTGAGGTAAAGATTCAAGACACTTTTATAGGTATATGATAGACTTAGGATAAGGCATTAAGTGGTGAGGATAATGGTATACTGATGATTGGTGGCCAAGTTAGTGTGTTGAGAGTGGGTGATTAAACTACATTGGTTTTGGAGGAGGGTTAATACTCTAGATATTCCATCCATCCAGTAGTGACTATGATATATTGTGATTAGAGATAGCATTACTGGAGAGGTGGTATGAGGAAGGATGTAGTAGATTTTGTAGCTCATTGAGTATATTGCCAACAAGTAAAAGCTGAGCAGTTGAGAACTGGTGTTTACTTTAGTAGTTACCCATTCTCGAGTAGATATAGGAATCGATCGCTAAGTACTTTGTGACTGGGTTGCCTCGTACTTCTTATTTTTTTGATACTATTTGGGTCATTAAGGATCAATTGACCAAATTTATACATTTAATTCATGTTCAGGTTTCCTTTAGTGCGGGGAGGTTAGACCATATCTATATTCGTGAGATAGTTTATTTTCTTGGTGTTTCTATGTATATTATCTCTAATCGAGGGTTCAATGTTCACATCACACTTATAGAAGACCTTTCAGGAAGAGTTAGGTACTTGAGTTCATCTTAGCATAATATTTCACCTCCAGACTGATGGCCAAATAGAGTGGACTATCCATTTTTTGGAAGATTTGCTCCGTGCTGGTGTGATAGACTTTGGGGGTCAGTGGGAGCAGTATCTGTCTTTGGCAAAGTTTACTATAATAATAGCTAGCATTGCTATTTCAAGATGGCTACTTTTGAGGCTTTGTATAGCATGCATTATTGCTTCCCATTGGTTGGTTTGATTTTTTGAGATTAGACCTTGAGGTACAAACTTACTTTGTGAGTCCTTGGCTAGAGTTTGGGTTATGTAGGATAGACTTTGGGTAGCTAAGGGTAGGTATAAGTTCAATGCCAATCGTGACTTTGTGCCTTGAGTTTAGTATTGGTGATGGTGTCTTTCTTCGTGTTTCACCCATGAAGGGTATGTTGAGGTGTCAACCTTAGCCCCATATATATTAGTCCTTTTGAAATCCTTTGAACTATTAGGGATATAGCCTATGAGCTAGGCTTGCCTCCAGATTTATCAGTTGTTCATCCAGTCTTTCATACCTCCATTCTTTGGTGTTATATTCCATATGGGTCTTATGTTATTCATTGGGATTCAGTCTAGTTAAATGAGCAGTTGTCTTTTAATGAGGACTCAGTCTCCATTTTAGCAAGGTATGTTTGGCAGCTGAGTTATAGAGATATTCCTGTGGTTGAAGTCCAATGGAGACATCAGCCATATAGATGAGTCTACTTAGGAGGTCGAGTCTGAGATGCACAGTATCTATGCCCAGCGTTTTGCTAAATCGGGTATTTTTATTACCCTTAGTTTGATGACAAACTAAAGTCTTAATGGTGGATGATATAAGGACCTGACTTTTGGTGATTTGTGTGAAAAATTTATTTCTATATGATTTGACCGTTTTACCCCTCCCTGTGGTTGTATTATGATATTTCTGGTGGTGTAGAGATGATTATCATGGTTCCCTATGCATTTTGATGTAATTTGTGCAAATTTGTGATTTTTGTTAGCTTGCAAAAAATTATAGTTAACATCAGTCAACATTTATTGATCTACGCATTGGATAGCAAAACTAAGTGTACCAATAGATCTGCAATGTCTATTTAGGTTGGTAACATGGTCGGTGTGGTTTTATGGATTTTATGTTTAATTTTGATCGTCGATTTGAAAAGATATGAAATTGGATTTCGAGCGTCAACTGTGTGAAAATGATGTCTTTTTATAAACTATTATCGCCTTTGATTTTGAATCATTAAATTTGATTACATGGCATAGTCCATTTGTGTTCTTGAGATTTCAGATGAATCTCGACTGGTCTGTGGTGACTTGGAATTCTCTAAGTCTCCAGCTGGTCCACCACTCAGCTGGTTCACCTGTATAAGGGATTTTTTGTTCTCTTACGATACCCAGCAGAGAAGCTGAGATATCGCTTGCACGATTCTTGTATTGCATATGCAGTCTTCGCTTAAGTAATAATAGGGTCACGTATGCAGCACTCGCGGATAGGTGAGGTATCGCATAAATGACACCTGGTCGCGTAAGCGATAGTCGCTTATGAGACCCAACGATTGTGTATCTGATGCCTGGGTTATTTAAATAATCTACTTTCAAAATTTTACACAATTTTCTAGACTTAGAGCTTGGGGTTCACGTCTTTGAACTTTTTTCTCCATTTCTAAGGTTGGGTAATCGCCAAAACTCCTATTTCTACTACCTTCCTTCAATGTTAACATTAAATTCTTATTTAAAAACATTAAATTTAAAGATGAAATTTGGGGATTTTGGCCTAGAAGGCCTAAAAATAGAATTCTTTGATTAAAACCCTAACTTAAAAACATTTTTCACTTGGGTTTTCTCCCTTGAGTTCCTTTAATTTTGCGAAATATGTTTTGGGAAAAAATTCCTATTTTACCCTTCTTTTTCAAAAGTCATCTCGAGGGTCCATTTTGACCCCAATTCAAAGGTGGTCAATATGGGCATCGTTGTCTTTCTTTGATGTGTCAATTCTATATTTGTATGCTTTAGTTGATTTTGGGTCCGTTCGTAAAGGGAAAACTCCAAATTAAAGTCTTTTTAGATAAGTTTTCAGCATTCATAGTAGGTTATGGATTCACTATCTTTAGCTGGGTTGGGTAGTTAATAATAATGTAAAATCATGTTATGGGTACGGTGTTGTATCGCAGAAAATGTATTTAGATTATTTATGTGTTCATGTGGAGGTGTATGTGGATAATATTTGATTGCTTTTGTGATACTATTTATTTATGTGTCAACGTGTAGGGTCTTATATGATATTGATGTCCTAGTATTGATATGTGATTGTTTGGCTACACTCTTTTTGGTGGGAAAATCCTAGATTTTTTTATTTATGTGGTATCAATGTGATACCTTTTCTTGTATATTTCACTTGATGATTTTCTGAATTATTTTGGATCATAGATGGTTGGTTTGTTTGAGTGGATTTTTGGCTCACATGGTTGGTATACTGGATGGATATTAAATATTCTCATCTTGGTTAGTTGTGAACATTACATCTCCATATCGTATTCATTCATGAAATATTGGTACCACTATGGAAATACTAAAAACACTGGCTTTTTCTGATAGAAAATGTGACATGTTTAAAATTCCTCTACCAATGATCTACTAGAGAGGAGTTATGGATAATGCTATTGGATATTGGTTTTATATGGGTTGATGAACCCCTATGAGTCCTATGTTTGTAGATGAGTCTGATAGGTGTGGGTTGATGAACCCTTTATGGAGGTTGGGCGATGACCCCGTACATCATTCATCATCATCATTATCAATTTCATTGCGTATCATATTTGAGCCTATGTTGTGATTGTATTTCTATCTTTCACTTGAAATCTGTCCATCTGTTCTATCTTCCTATACTTTTATTTAATTTATGTGTACACTTATTTTTCTTTCCCTACCTGTATTTGTCTATGTGTTCAACGTGGAACTGTAAGTAGAGACAGTGTTGGCTACCATTTGTGACATTTTCTTATTATAGGTGATGTACCTATAGTTTGTGTTTATATGATTTATTTTCTTCTTTACTTAGTATACCTATGATACCTACCGAGTACAAGTGGACCATACTCACCCCTACTTCACCCTTTTGGTGCAGATCCAGGTGTGAGTATGCCTCATGACAGTTGATTCAAGAGATACGTGGATCCCATTCAAGGTAGCAATTGATCTATGCATCTGGAGTTGACTTTTACCTTTTTCTTATCAAGACTATAGCTTACTTGTATTCAAAGACAGAGTTTCACTATTTGTATATCTTATGTATTCTGACCTCGAGCTGTATTAGTTAGTTCTTACATTAACCCCAGATGTAGGTATTTGGCTTGCTTTCTTGATTATATTTCTGCTTTCATCATATGTAATATATATGTGGTTTGACTGTTCTAGGGTTCTTGCCTTAGGTATTTGTGCTATTTCTCATATATATCAGTTTGGTGATAGGCTTACTTGTCAAGGGAGGATGTGACAAGTGCTATCATGACCCTTGATTTTTGGGTCGTGACATATTATTTGGATATCGATGATGATATGAATAATTTTAGGCGCATTCATTCTTACTTAGTTGTATGATACCAACCAAACCCTTGCTTTTACTAAATTTTTTTAAAAAAGAGATTTATTCCTACTTTTCACTTTAAAATGAATTTCTTCTCAAACGAAAATTGTACCAACTTATCCAAATGAATTATGAGCTTTTAGAACTAAATATACTATTTTGGAACTTAGATCGAGATTGATTCTATTCCCTTCTTATTACACTCTATTAACACTATGATTTACTTTAGTCGAGAGAGATTTTAACTCTTTGTATGCTATTATGCAAATTTAGTCCCGATGTTAATCTCAGGTGATGGATTTATATATTTACACTCTTTTAGTCACTATTTGTGTCTATGTACTTATTATACCTATATATATATATGTGTGTGTGTGTGTGTGTATGTGGCACTAGATTGAGTAAATTGATTGTGATGGTTAGTGGAAGTCCTATTTGGGACCAAGCAGTGTATATAGATATCTCGAGTCCCTTATGGGCCACTTTATCCTTGAGCCACAGTGTCGGAGAAGAATGGTCACCATAGGTCCTTCCTTTTCAAAATAGTGAGATGTAGGGGTGTATACATGTGGTACATTTGGCACTTGGATCAGATATCTATTACTAATGCTTTATGTGCATTCAATAGTTCATATACATTGCCTATCACCAGTACAATTATTTGGTGCTTATATCTATTAGCCTTTTCGATGGTTGAATAGGTATAAGCTATGATTGTTGTTTGTTGATTACTTTCTTCCACCTTCTGGGCTTATGGGGGCCTGGTTAGGTTATTGTTTGTTTGGGGTAGCTAGTTACTTTATTTTTTATTATGTGGTTAATTCGTGCCAGACTGATTATGGACTGGTACCTAAGATTATTGGTGCATTTTTTGGTCTCTTTTCTCTATAGTTGGTAAGTTATGTTATTGATAGGTTACCTCATGATTAGTCACTCTTTAGTTAGAGGCCTAATTATGCTTTTATTAGATCACGTACTTGGTTATAATCCTTGGGATTTTAATTTGACTCCATCAAGTTATTACTTTCGAGTTTAACCCTATATATGTATGTGTGTATGTGTATTTGTGTATATAAATGGCATTGTCATATATCCTTCTCTTTCCTTATCTATTCATATTATATATGTATCCTTTAGCCTTGTATTACCAATATATATCCTTCCTTCACTCTTCATTTATTTATTGGATGGTGATATATGGTATCGCCGTTTAGCTCCTAAATGTTATTAGAATAGGATAGTTTATCCTTCTTTCTCCCTTAGTATTATTTTGTTTAGTTTCATGGATAATTTCCTGTTGTTTGTATTCTTGCTTTACATGTTTTATTCTTACATTATCTTTGGAGCTCAGTCGACTGATGCCTATTGAGTATCACATGTTTGGTACTAATACTACACTTTTGTAGCATGTCGATCATAGTATGAGTTCTCGTTGTTGATTTGTACATCGTGCAGAGCAACAATGGATCGTAGATTTGGGGTGAGATCCTAACATTTGGAGTATTCCTACTCTCCCTCATATTAGATAGACTTATCTCTATTTTTTTATTTTGGAGATGGTTTGTGCATGTATATATTTATCTATATTTCCCTTTGTACTCTGATTGTATTGGGAGATCTTGTACCGACTTCTCGATGTCTTGGCATTGTAATCTATATTAGTTTCCTTATTTGATTATTTTTAGTTGTTTCTTTGATTTTTTTTCTAGTTCGTTACTACAAATTCTAGATTATCAGTTGGCCTACCAACTGTTGGTTTATAGTAGGTGTCATCATGACCTGAGAAATCAAGTCATAACAGCTTATCTTTTGCTCAAACACTCAACTTATTTTTTTTATAGCCGTTACCCCAACTAATTATACAAAATACTTGTCACCTCCCACAACAACAAGTAGCAGATTACTATGTCCACCAAGGTTATGATAGATAAAAAGAAATAACCTAGTGTAAACAAAATTCTCAACTTTCCTTTTGATAACCAACACATTGACTAATTTGGTGGATACCTATTGTCACTTCCCACCATAACAATTGAGAAATCAAGAATGTCACCAAAAAAGTTAAGGTATCATGAAAATTCAGAAAAGGGACTTATTTATACACATAATTCAGTTGAAGAACATACCTTTGATATTTGTTTAAATTTATTGATAGAAAGATGTCAATAAACAAAATAAATAAGTGTTGCTACTCCATCAAGTTTTAACATCAATAGAATTCTCAAAGTAAAAACTACTAAAATGGAAAAGAGAAAAGACTGCAAAACAAGTCAAAATGTAGAAATTATCATAAAAGGATCTCATATATAAACCTCACATACAGTTGTCAACTTAACATCTAGCCTAGTGTTAAAAGAAAGCTAATAGTATAATCACACCTTTTACTAAAGGCAGTTATAATTAGAGACATGTCCGAACTTTAGCATAGCTTATTAAATAGTTATAAAAGCTAGGCTAATTTTGATTTAATTTGGATTGAATAATCAAGAGTTTCTGGTATAGGAAGAGCCACAACAAGTACCAACCATTGATTTGAGTCCTTTTGAAAATACTACAACTGGTCCATCATATTAATATGAGATCATTTATCTTGTACAATTACATCCAATCATTTAATAACTCATAACTAAAACTCAAATTCATCAGCCACATAGCCAAAGGGATTCTGCATCATGCCAGTGATGGATGAACCAAATTGATCTTTATTAGTGACCATATTTTGCTAATGTCTTTTGTATCTAATATTTACACGACCTAATTTTACTGATCATGATGAGACCTACTATAACCCACAAGTAGGTAATCCAAATCATAGCTCGAAACAAGAACTAATAGGCTAGTTGGTGGAAAACTTAATAAATACCGGAATTATGCAATAGTTAAATTGCAAGAGATAAAACATAAGAATGATAACATACTAGAGATAAATAAGGAGAGAAAATAAAGTATCCCATGACCTAATAGGTTTGGTACAAAAGCTTCTAGCAAAAGAACAAGAGTACTAGTAGTATCAAATGTACAATAGTCTCGAATAGCCTTGAATAAAAAGACCATCAAAAATAGAAGAAGGAGAGAAAGTCAGCTCTAGCTCCAAAAGCTCACCAAGTATTCAAACTCCAACCAGCACAAGTATAGATGTCAAAGACGGTGGCTAGTACTAAAATCTACTTAAAAAAGAGATGCAAAAGTGTAGTACGAGTACCAAAATAATGGGTACTCAGTGGACACCATCGACCGACTGTACTAAATCATAATAAAAGTACGATAAGATGTGTGAAGGTAAACAAAATTTAATAAAAGAGAAAAACCTGGAATAATGCTGTAAATACTAAAAACAGATAACAAAGTAAATAATATCAAAAAGAAATCAACCACCTACAGCCTATCTATAATGCCATAAGCCTAAAAGTTGCAAACAAGAGTAAATAATCCATCGAGGCCCCATAATCTTGATGAATGCAATCAATAAAGAAGTACTAATAGTAATAATACCAAAGTATCCAAATATCAAAACCATAACCATGGATCTTCCCATACCATAAAGACCAGACTCAAACCAGTTCCCTAACCATCATAAATAACCCCTCAATACCGGTCTTAATATCATAATTGCCATACTCAAACTGGTCTTAATATCATAATTGCCATACTCGAACCGGTCTTAATATTCTAACTTGCTATACCTAACCGTTATTAATATCATAATATGCCAGACTTAAACCAGTCATAATATCATAATTTGCTGAACTTGAATCGGTCTCAATAAGTCCAAGGTACAAACTAGTAAAAGTAATAATATATCTAAATACTTCTCGTGCTCAAGAATATGAATCAGACGATTAAAGAAGGAATCTAAAGTCTATCAGGAGATAATTATAATATATACCTAGATAGGGTTGAAGGGGCCCGCTTCTAACCCCAAAAGTCCATTGTATGTCAATTACTACCCCAAACTAGAAGAAGGTCCCAAAGTATCAATACAAAGTGCTAAATAAGTCTCACTAAGTCCTAAGGTAGTAATTCAACCCAAGGGATATGTAGTTAGGTTAGATTTTCCTAAATACGGTTCCCCAAAATGCAAATAATCAAAATTTTGCTACCTATGCAATCAAGTTGTAAGATCCCAACCCAAAACTAGAATAATATCAAACCAATACCATAATAAAGCTCAATATATTATGAGAGTAAACCTAGCCTACCTAGATGCCAAAGAATGCTCGATAAAGTCCACCAAATTGGAGATTTCCCCTTTCGAGAAGCCTCAGCACGATGACACACTACCAAAATAGAGATGTACACATTAATATGAAAATAATGATTTCTATATTTCATTTTAATGTTTCAGGTCCAAAATTGAGTCTGAATCCCATGAGGGGCCTACTTGTGGAGTCACAATTTTGGAACTGTCAATATGTACCTCTATGCTCAAGGATCATTTACCCTTAAGAATGAGAAATTTAGAGCTCCAAAAAAATCAAAATAAAGCGATTAAGAAACTATAGATTTACGACTAAATCGGAGAGTTAAATAAAGAATTACACCAAAACTTAAAAGGATTACGATGAGGAAATAACTTTCCCAAGCTCACAAACATCCCATGATCACCTAAGGATCAATATCCAAGTATTCTAAGATCTCTAGGCTTTATGGTTCTTAGGACTCATAAGAAATGAGAGAAAATGGGTGAAAAGGGAAATAAATACCCCCTGCGGTAACCGATTAAGCAACACATACCCTTTAGGCTAACCCCTACTTAAGTAGATAATATATCGCTTAACCGACATCTAATTAAGTGGTCAGGTCACCCCTAAAGCAATAGTGCATGGAATGGATTGGTCGCTAAACTGACCACTACTTAAGTGACCGAAGATCCACTTAAGCGGTTGATAAGCTGAGTCTATGCACTAGCTGAAACTTGGTTTTTGCCAAGTTTCCACCAACCCCACAGGATTCTTTTGGAATCCTATGAATGTAAATAAAGTATACAACCTTATAAAATTTGATTTTTCAGACTCGATGGCGCTATTAATTTCTACCTAGAGACTTTTCTATGAAATATAGGTCCCACACCCATGGCTACTTTTATAAAAATCCACCCGATAGCTTGAAATGATTTTGAAAGCCTTGGAACCCAAACTAAAGGTCCCCTAGACTAAAATAATTGTTCTAGAGATGATAGAATTTTCAATCCACTACATCTCTTTACAGGCCAATCCACCAGTAGTACAACCTTAAATCCATATACATCTTAGTTGTCCTAGGATGAATAGAGTATTTGGACCTTTGAGCATCATGCGATATCAACTGAATTAAGTCTCTAACTCTCAAAATATAAATTCAACCACCATACCTTAGAATACCCTCAAAATCCACGATACCCCTTCTAGACTCACCCCTCATCAAGTCACCATAGAGGTTACAAAGTTTACTACCTTAAAACTATCAACTCCAAATATGCTCAAATAAAGTATACCTAGCCTTAACACTAGCAAAGACCCTCATAGAGTTAGAAATATCAAGATGAACCATCAAGTTTGCTAAGTACTACATGCCCCATGCCAACAATCACTCAAAACCTAAAATAGAAGCCAAGCTACCCATAATCACCGCTTTCTAGCTCAAGTCATCCGCCATCATATTCACCTTACCCTGATGGTACAAAATAGAGATATCATAATCCTTCAGCAACTCTATCCACCTATGCTATCTCAATAAGCTCTCTCTAAATCATAAGATGCTATAAAATATAGTGATAGATGTAGATCTCATAATAGATTCCATACAAGTAATCCCTTTTTATCTTAAGAACAAATATTATTATTGTTAACTCTAATTCATGAGTAGGGTAGTTGTATTCATAAATCTTCAGCTTCTTTGATGCATAAGCAATAACTTTGCCTTACTATACTAAAACATAACCTAAATAAACACTAGAAGAATTACAATGCATAGTGAATCCCTTGCCCTCAATAGGAAGAGTCAATATAAAAGATTGATCTTAGGCGTATTTATTCATCCAAGTGATATTTATTGCTTATACTTGTGTCTATTTTGTGAGCTACATTGCATATATATGCACTTGATTGAGCTTAATTTGTGTGCATAAAGTAATGGATATGATAATATTTTTGGTCTAGATTATTGCAAGGAATGTGTTTGATTTGATGTCAAAACCATTTATTTGGATCATTAAAGGTGCTAGGTGTAATATTAGAATGAGAAAAAAAGCTTAAAAAGATTTGAAAGTCATCTACAATGCATAGGACATGAAGCTAAGTGAAGAGACTACATCATCCAGGGAAGTTGGAATTTAAGACATAAGAGTGTGCCATGCATATTAAGCCATATGATAAAGGCATCGCATGGAGCAGGACAAAAAATTTAGTGGAACAAAATAGTGTGCATGTGCAATAAGAGTGTGCTACGTCCATTGAGCCACGCAATATGGACGTGGCATGTAGGGGTATTTTTATCTAATTTCCCCTTCTACTATAAATAAGACACCTATTTTATTTTATGGAATACTCTAGAATGCTTAGGAGGGAGAAAACACACGAGAAAGGCTCTGAATAGGTTTTTTCCTCCTTAGTTTATTTTTCTTTTAGCTCTTACTTATGAATTCCATATTGTGATTCTTTGAAAGAATATGAGTGGATAAACACACTTATTCCATGGTTGAGACTACGAACATGAATATGTAATTTTGGTTTGAGTGTTGGTTTATATGTTTATGTGCATGTGATTATTCTTACATTCTTGGTTTACTATTTTAAAGCATCATGAAATTTAGGATAAATATAAGTGAAAAAATAAATTGACCATAGAAGTGGAGGAATAGAAAGAAAAGTGTAAAGAGGGTGATATGTCTTTAATTAATAGATTTTTTTAATTAAAACAAAGAAAGAGGCTCATTTATCGATAAATCAGAAATACTACCATAATATTTACAAAGTCAGGACCTAAAGTGGCATGGTCCAAACCCGAAATTAAAACATAAAAAATACTAATAATATCATATTTCCTTCCCATTATATTAGTAAATGAGAAGTATCTAGATTTTTCTCTCCAAACCTAGCTACCTATTTGTCTTCTCCAACTTTATGATCTATTTTATGGTGAGATTAATCTGGTTAAGGTGCTCAACTAGTATTCATCTCTATCTTTCCTCAGATGAGTAATCGACCTATTCTTTACTTTCTTCATTCTGTTAGCTTAGTGGGTTGAGCTTTTATTGAAGCTGATACCACCACCCGAACTAACAAGAATGAATCAATAAGTCAAAAGGTCCCTAATAATCATTATTTTATGTAATAAGATTATTTCATCTTTAATTAAGAATGCCCAAGTTAGATATGATGTTTCTCTTACTCAAATACACAACCTAATAACATTCAAAGTTCTCACAGGATGTTGGTCTTTCTATTTAATTGAAGTCACTTCCAACAACAGGTATATGCATCTCTAAATTTATTCTATCTAAAGAATCTGTAACCCTATTTTCACTATTTTTTTTAAGGTCTAATCAAAGACTACTGACAATTGAACTCTATGGTCCAGATTTGTGCAGTCCATCCTCTTCCAAGTTTGAAATAAATCCCTCAATTGTAATTTGAGAATGCTTAAGGTCCTATATTTTTATGCTTCTGAGTTTGTTGTTCCATGAACCTACTTCCTTTGTATCATGTGTTTGATGTTTTTATTTTGGTTCCTGAGTAGTCCTTATAATATTAGATGTACCTGTCTTGTCTAATTTTATAGTACTCTTTCATTCAATTGGAATTTGTTCAAATCATTGAATTCAAAGTCAACCACAAAAACAAACACCAGGTTAGAAAAATAATCAGTTAGAGTGTTACCTTCCTTAAAAGAATATACCATTCTTGATGTTTATATATCCATCAGAACTTAAATGAAGTTGACCACAATTATCACACTCTATGAGACTTCCCATTCTTTTTTAAGAATTTGGACCATGCTCCAAGAATCATTCTCTAAAGTAATCTACCTTATATTATTAACTCTACAATATTGTATGCAATCCCTTGTTGCCAAATCTTTATCCATTAAGATATTGGTATCTTTGATTCTGCAACCTTTTTTCTACCACCAGATCACCAACATTTATTCTAATGTAGAAGGTAGTAGAGCTAGTCCTAGGATTCCCTTTTGAATCACCATCTATATTTTCTTTTACCCAACCACTTTTAAGTATGTAATGACATCATTTTTGGTGATATTTGTGAAATATTTATGACTATATGATTTGACCATTTTACACTATCTCTTCGTTTCTTTGTGGTATTTTTAGAGTATAGGGATGGTTGGCATGGTTTCAAATCTATTTTGGTGTGATTAGTGCAATATTGTAGTTTTTTGTGGTTATAAAGACTTAATAGTTGACTTCGGTTAATATTTATTAATTTGTGGATTGAATGTCAAAACAGACTGCACCATCATATCAAAAATTAAGTTTAGGTTGGTAATATGGTTGGTATGGTTTTATGGCTTTTACATCCATTTTGACCCTCGATATGAAAAATTGTAAAGTTGGGTTTCGGGGGTCAACTTTGTGAAAATAATATTGTTTTTAAGATTTTGATATCGCCATTAAGTATGAAACATCAAATTTAGTGTTGTAGCATTGTTTGTGATGCATTATCGAGATTTTGGATGAATCTCAAGGGGTTCGCAAAGACATGGAATCCAGCTAGTGCACCACTCAACTGGTGCACTGCTTAAGCGATACTTTCATCGCTTCAGTGACTTTTCTTGATGAGCAAAGTGTCTCTAAGCTATACAAATGTCACCTAAGAGAATATCGCTTAAGAAACATACTAGTAACCTGTGCGACAAGGCTGGTGTCGCCTAAGAGACATGTGGTCGCTTAGGTGATGCCTACTTAAGATATAAAGTGATTACTTAAGAGATGCCTAGGAAGGTTTAATCTCCTATTTTTGTTATTTTCCACTATTTTCAAGACATGGAGATTGGGATTTTGAGTATGGTCAATTTTTTCAATTTATAAGCTTGGGTAAGCTCCAAATCCCTATTTCAATTATTTTTCTTTGATTATTATCATTTAAACATTTCTATTGCTTGAATTACAAAGTGGAATTTGGGGATTTTGTCCCAGAAGGACTAAGTTGGTAATTCTTCAATTTAACCCTAATTCCAACTAATTTTCACTTAGGTTTTCTTATATAAGTTCCTTTAGTCATAGAAAATGTATTTTTAGACTACAAATTTTGATTTTACCCTTCTTTCTAAGAAACCATTTGGGGGTTCATTTTTACTCCAATCAAGAAATGGTCAATATGGGTATCATTGGTTTTTTTAACACTTAGATTCTATATTTGTGTATTTTACAAGATTTGGGTCCATTCATGAGGTGAAGAACCCACCATGAGTCCCACTCTAGAAGAACAACTCGGTAGGTGTATATGGAGGTTGTGCGATGATGAGTTTCAAATTTTCCACTCATCTATATCAAAATTCATGTACACTACAATGAAATAATTATGTATATGAGGATAATTCTTTATTGAAATGCATTAAATCCCATGGTTTGTGTGTTTGTAGGTAATCGAATGAAAAAGGGTTAAGGAAAAGCTAAAAACAGAAGCAAAAGACCAAAGTGCTTGCACAAGCTTTAAATTAGGACCAGGGACTGACCCTCAAGTACCACGATCATAACTTGAGGGTCGCAATCGCAATCCAAAACCCATGTAAAACCTTAATGATCACAAGGTGACTACCACAATTGCAGGAGTCGTGAACGTATCCAAAGTAGCCTCATCTATAAGTTGATGCCAATCTTGGACCTTAACCATAAGAAAAGCAATAGAGCTCAATCATCCAATATCCCTAACAATTATGGAGACCAGATCCTCAATAAAACACAACCTCTCATCTAGCTAAACTGACTCCCAATGAATGACATGAGACTCATTTGGAATATAACAACAAAGAATGGAAACCTGAAAAACTGGATGAACAGTTAATAATTCTAGGGGCAAAGCTAACTCATGGGCCACATCACCAACAGTTTGAAGAATATCAAATAGGTTAAAATACTTGGGGCTATGATTTCCCCTTTTCCAAAACCTTATCACACCCTTCTTGGGTGAAAATGGAAGGAAAAAATGATCACAAGCACCAAATCTGAAGGAAAAACTCTATGGTCCGCATAAGACTTTTTACCCACCTTGAGCAGCTCTAAGCCTATCTTGACTAATCTGAACTCTATCCAATGACTCACAAAGCAAGTCTGTACCTTGAGGTCTAACCTCAAAAACCTTCAACCAACTAATAAGAGAGCGAACACTTACCATACAAAGCCTTAAAAGAAGCCATATCGATACTAGAATAGTAGCTATTATTATATGCAAATTCCACCAAGGCTAAATATTGCTACCACTGAGCACAAAAATGCATCCCACAAATGTAGAGCATATCCTTCAAAACCTGGAAGTCCGCTCTGACTCACCATCATCCTGGGGTGAAATGCAGTACTTCGATTAACTCGAGCACCCAACCCATCCTAAAAAGTCTTCCAAAAGTGATATATGAACACAGAAACTCAATCTAAAATGATAGACACTGGCATACCATGCAGTTGAATAATATCACAAATATGGATACGGGCTAGTTGATGACATTTAAGAAATACCTCCATTTAGATAATCATACGATCATTGTTAAAATATAGTAACCCAACTAAGGTTAAGATCAAATCCTAAGGGAATATGAGGAAGTATGAATCTCAGTAGTTGTAGTAGCGGGAAGAATAAGGAGAGTAAATTGGGGAGGGGGTTTATGTAGAAATTTTGAGCAAGTAACTTTACTAACTATGGTTGTAATCAGTTTAGGTGAACACTAGTATCATGTCCCCTTGGATTCTCAACTCCTTAGGGGCTTATCATGCTTTATTAAACCAACCTAATACCTTGAATACAAAATCAATAAGTTATGTACCTCCTATAATCTTTTAGACGAGCAAAAGGATTTCACCCTTTAACTTTTGAGTCTCAGGATGTCGCTTTACTAACTTTATCTTGATTCCAGTTAACTATTACCTTTTTGAGTCTCTAGTTATTATATGAAAGCTAACCATCTTACTTATATATTTCCTAGTAGCATAGATCAATAATTAAACTCCAAATTATTGTCGTCATTATCTTCTCCAAGTCACTACTCCTTTTTTGGAGTAAGCAGCAATAATTTAGAGGGGATACTAATGTTTACAACTGCTAAGAATATTATAGTAAAGGTAATGCAATGCATTCCATGGGTATTGGTTCAATTCAATAACAACACTTCCTCTACTTCGTCAATATGCCAGGATTTCCACAGCCCTAGTTATGGGTTTTACCTGCTCATGCTTAAGAAGAAATCAATATCATTCATAATCGAAAGCATAGATAAAATCCTAATTATAAGAAGTGTAAAACCCATAATCGTAACTGAGTTAATCAACTGAAGTTAATAAAGTGAATCCCAAGATAAAAACAAATCTTGGAATCAAGATATGTTTATGAGTATCAAAAGAGTATTAATCCTATTAAAAATCATAAAAGGTATTTATAGTACATGAGAAAACCCTAAAACTAAAGCTTGAATAAAATTGGAAAATATCGGGTCGGTTGCCACGTGTGGTCGGTATCTGCGCCCTGACCCTGGGCGTAGGTAGTACCTTTTAGTCAGTAGGGTGAGCATTGGTACAAACCACATCCTAGATATTGGGATTTTGACCTCTAGCACTTGCATTGCCTACATGAAATCCATAGGTCCTATATATGGTCCTTAGGTTGATTTGGTAAGTGTCGTAGATATATTTTAAACTTTATTTCACTTCTCGAACATGATTTGATACAAAAAAGATGGAAAGTATCCCAAACATGCATAATTGCTCCAAAAAGTAGCCAGAATACATTTTTCACCTTTCCAAAAATTAGCATCCAAAACTTGATTTCCTGCAAAACATACCTAAAACGCATCATATCTAACAAAATAACCTCAGAAACTTACAAATTTTCCTCATTTTAAGAATCAAAAGTGCTATATTTCTATAGGATATCAACACCCTTAATTTAGAATGTTTTCATGTCCTCAGGGAACAAAACACAACAAAAACAAAATGATGCTTAACTAGGACAATCTAAGCTATTCAAGGCCGACTATCAACACTTAAACTAAAATTAAAACATCCCCTTTCTATCTCACTTTTCAAAACCAACTGTGTATGAACATTAAGTACAACAATATGATCTAGTGGAATCAAGGTATGGCAATTACATTAGCAACAGACAACCACTCATATCTACAAGTTACACTAACCACAACAACTAAATAGCTAGCAATATGAATCAAGTTTCCTCAAAATAGAGATGTCCCACTCACTCGTATGAAATAATGCAAGTCAATGTAGGGACAGTAAGGATACACTCACACTCAGAAGAGAAGTTTTAATCAATACATGTCAAATACAATAGGCTTGACCTTATTTTTTTTAGCTCAGCATTCAAATAGTCAAGTTAGGATCACTGTAAGACTTTTCTTGGCTTGTAATGTAGGATTGGAGGCTGGTATGGTACATTTGGATATATCAAGTGACTAAGCCTCCCTGGCACTACTGTAACCTTGGGGTCTCACTTACTAGGCAATTTCTTTTTATTCCACCCTTATTTCTCCCTTTTTATTCTTTATTGCACATTTAGGTTGGGTGCAGTCTTTTATTCTTTCTTCTTTAATTTTTCTGAATTTCTTCTTTTCCTTTTATTTTTTACCACACCCAGCCCTACCAACTTTTTCTTCTTATATTACCCTTTTTCATACCCACTTTAAACTATGCACCCATATGATCACCACCCTCAACTTAGGTATTTTTCCTAAGTTGAGGTGCACAATGTCCAAGGAGGACCAAGGCTAAAACAGTTCACTATAGCATAAATAGGAAGGTGAATGGTGAAATAAGAAAAATAGGCTACAAGACTTAAAACAAGGATCAAGGGATACAATTCACATATGAAAGGTGATTTAGGCTAAAAGTAGACTAAAATAAAAAATGGCCGATGATCCGGTCCTAACTAACTATCTTTCAACCTAGGCAAGACTAACTAGGCAAGTTCTAAATTCAACACACAAGAGGAACTGGGTAGTATTTCACTCACACATGGCACAAAATCAATATTACCAACGACTACCTTTCTTGTTCATACGATTGTTAAATTGATTATCATGTTCCTAATCCTAATGTCATAACAAGATCCACAAAATTCAAACATATATACATTCACATATTTGTATAACACAAATTTTTGGAGGGGTATCAAAAATTAGTCAAAACATGACTACTGCCCTAAATACTTAAAAATCTCCTAATTACATAAAAACAAAACACAATATGATACAAATTTATCTGAGACATATCAGTTCTCTAATTGTATCATGGCCGACATGAAAAAAAATCACAGCAACAAAAACTCGCAGGGGCATAGTATGCCCACTCCCAACTATACAATATGTACTGTCCTTAATGCGTTAACATAAAAAAATAGAGGGAAGTGGGGAAATATGTAGGATGCACTAGGTTTTCGTGTATCTTGGGCTGCCTCCCAAGCAGCGCCTAATTTACTATCATGATATGACTCAATTCCCTTGGCTACTTAGACTTTTCCAAGGTCTCTTTCAGCACAAACTCTAACTTCTACCAAGTATCCTATATAGTGTTTCACTCACTTCTCGTTCACTTAAATTGTATATCACTATCATGCTTTATCTCAATAGCACTATATGGGAACACCTTAACCATAGTAAATGGTCCAGTCCATCTTGATTCTATCTTGCTAGGAAATAAGCATAGTCTTGAATTATATAACAAGACCAAATCACCAGGTTTAAATCTTCTATTGTTGATCTTCTTATTAAGATACAAATTAATTCTCTCTTTGTATATGTCTAATATCTCTCATAAGCACAGATTTAAAATTCATCCAACTTATTCACCTGGCTTTACCTTTGAAAAATTATGAACATCCTTGTAGATTAAAGTCTAGTAAAACCCACACTGTAGAATTTTATTGGTTGTCCGTTAGCCACTGTGTTGACCCCCAACTGGTGAAGAATGATAAGCTAAAAAATGCTCAGTATCTCCACCTCTTGCATGCATCTTCAAATCACACCACCATCACAGATCCTAAGAAAATATGGCTCATCCTAAAAGAACTTCTTTACCTTATGTATAAATTCCCATTTCTACTAGAATGATAGATCTTCTAGGATAATATCACTTAACAAATAGTTGGAAAATAAGCAAACCATGGAATCAAATCTTGAGTTTTTTCCAACACTCGCTCATCAAGAAAAACATCATCTATCTCAAGATTATCCCCTTGTTTCTGTATGGTCTCCTCCTTAAGTTGGGATAAATAGTCTATAACTTGATTTTTTTCCCTTTTAGATCCTTGACATTAAAATCAAACTCTTACAGTAAGAGAACCCAATGAATCAATCTTGGTTTATCATCTTTCTTTGATATCATGTACCTCAAGGCTGCATAGTCTGTATGCACAGCAACCTTAGTCACAATCAAATAGGATCAGAACTTCTAAAAAGAAAAAATCACCTCAAGTAGCTCTTTTTCTGTAACTATATAATTTTTCCATAAGGGGTTCAAAGCTTTGCTGGCATAGTAGATGAGAACATGGAAGTATCCCAAGTGGTTTAATATAGTATATGGAAGGGTACTTGAAAGTCCCCTTAACCAAAGTAGTTTTTCTATAGTTATTACTTGTAAGTAAGGGGTGGTATGACGATACCACTAATACTATCCTTGGTTAATAAAATGGTAAATGGACTGGTTGTTTATTTGGAAATGGTTTTAAATGGGTATTAATGATGGGATGTGTAGCAAGGCCATGGAAGATGGCAGTTCCGAGGGGACCAAAATTGGAAACTCATATTTGTCGATATAAGGATAGGTCTTAGTGGATCATGTGCATGATGTCACACTATTAGGTGATGTACTAGTCATCCCATAGGATACTTCTATCGTCATGCGGCTACACGTACTAGGGCTCTTTCAGCAAGGGGAGCTGAACCAATATTACCCATAGGTGATTTAGGATGGCCAAGCTATACAACTCAAGTAAGGATTTTAAAGGCATATTAAACTTGATTCCCTTTCCCAGCACTCTTAAATGTATGGTTGCATGCATTATGGATGGTTTTACTTGGTTTCAAAACTGATATTATTTTATCCTTATGCTGAGATTTATGTTATCAGTCACTCAATAACACATCTAATGGCGGCTGTATACCCAAGCTATGTAGGGATCATCCATTCTACTCCTTTTGTTTAGCACGGGATCCAGTACCAGCATATAACTAAAGTGGAGAGCTTCCATACTTTCAGAAGGAACTATTTTATGTTATGAATTTCTTTAGATATGTTTCTTTTATTTTGGATAGTGGTTTTGGCCATAGTTGGGGGCATGTCCTAACTAAATTTTTTTACACTTTTGGATAGAAGCTTTGGGGTACCTCTATGGGATGGTATGGTTGGGATTGGTATTGGTGTTTTCCTTGGCATCGGTTTTAGTGTTAGGGCTTACACCCTTGAATGATATTGTTGGTTGTTCTGTCCTATTACATTTAGGGATTAATTATATTATGTTTTGGTATTTTCTTTGGCTATGGTCTATTTTATGGCAAATGGTTTGGTTTGGTATTATTGGATGGTTGGTGTGGTGTTATTGGACTCAGTCGGGCCAGTCACGGTTATGATCCTATCCCTATGTCTTGATGAGAACATTTATGCTATATTATTATATGTTTAAAATTCAGCCCATCTAAGGCTAGATATAGGTGGCTGGGTATAGGAATAGGGGGTGGTCCCCGATTCTTATTAGACTTGGGATGCCCATTACGACAAGGCCAGGGGTTGGATCATGTCAAGTTGGTATCTAAGCCCAGGTTCATGGTCACTTGGAAGTCCAAAAATTAATATCGAGTAGAGTCTTTTTCAGGAGTGTGAAGAGTGCCACACTCATATGGGAGAGGCTACAAGGATTTTAGGAATGTTTTATATTCTTGGAATTCTATCTTCAATCTTGAGTTCTCAGTCCTAAAATCTTCGCTAATCCTTATTTGTTCATCTTTCGGATCATGTATCCTAGATCTAGAACATAATTAAATTCTTCTATGCCATCTAGGGATAATGTAGAAAGGGTACGTCCTATGTTTGGAGTACATCTTTGATCTCATGGTCCTATTTTTTATAGCACTGGAGTTTCTCCTATTTTGGTTAGTTATTCTTAAGTCCCTCTAGGAAACATAACGAACTTAGAATTTCATCAGTCTATTAATATTTTTACCCAACTGGTTGCTGCTCAGGCTGAATGGGGTGCAACTGGTGCTTTGTCTACTGAGGCCACAAAGGTTGGTCAATTTATAAAGATGGGTCCTCCCATTTTTTCTTGAATGAAGGTTAAGAGAATCCACAAGGCTTCTTGGATGAGCTTGAAAAGATCTTATAGGTGATGTAGGCTAATAATGTAGAAGGTGATAACTTTGTAGCTTATCATCTCAAAGATATGAATTATCTGTGGTATAAGGAGTGGGATAGAGAAAGATATATGGAAGAAGAGGACTGTGGGAGGCTTTTTCAAATGCCTTCTTTGATCGAATCTTTCTTCAGGAGTTGAGGGTAGCTAAGATTTATAAGTCTGTGAACCTTCAGTGGTGGATGATGTCAATAAAGGATTATGCTTTGAAGTTCCATAAACAATCAAGGTATGCTTCTGATTACGTGGTTGATATGAGGTCGAGAATGAGGAAGTTTACTTCTGGGTCAAATAGAGATTTGATATTGGAGAGAAATACTGCTTTTCTCATTAAGGATATGGACATTTCTTGGTTGACTATTTATATTCTAAAAGTGGAGGATGAGTAGAGGAGGCAAGAGGAGTATGGGAATAGTGATGTTAGGTGTATTTATGCATTCTAGTATGACTATAATAGTCATTTTACCCTTGTTTTGAGGATGATTCATATGCTATATGGGTTGATACTGATATAAATATGAATATAAGTGTTAAATTATGTAATTACAATGTTTAAATTGTTTTCCAAACAAGTTTGTACTTAAATTAGTCAGTTGTAGTTCAATCGTCGAAACTAGCGTTACTAGCGTGAGCTAGGTGCTTGTCTAATTGATCCGGTGGGATTATATTGTGTTTAAAGAGTTCTTTATGGATTAAATGTGTTATTATGAGTGGAAAAACTCATTGTTAATGTGCAAATTTCAATTTGATTAAGTGTAGAGGTGGAACAATAAGTTGAAGATCAACATGAACTAGCCTAGTCTTAGCTCTTGTCTTGTTTCATCGTCATGGATATTGTGCTGTGATTGTCTCTAATTCGTGGTGTGTGATTGTGTTAGAAGATTTGTGATCTGAATATGATGATATTTTTATGTTTAATAACCTTTCAATTTAAGGTAAACAAAACCGCAAGACAAGGGATGGAAGGAGGCACTCAACACTTAGCCAAAATTTCGGAAGCAACTTTTAGAGAGACCATGTAGATGATCCTGCGGTTCCCTGGCTGGAGCGAGGATTTAAAGAAGGATCATCCTGGATATATAGGTGCTCTACAACAGGATTAACTTGGCTGGAGTGGTGAAACACCTAGGGTGGTGCCTCCTCTACTCCCATGCTCAATTTCAATATGAAATCCAACTCCTACACGGCTAAGGATTGGCTAACTATATATACACATATTGTACAAGTTTTTAATCATATTTGGATGTCTTGGAGGATTAAGGGGCTGCTATATCTTCAAATTTTAGGTTTTTATTATTTTAATTTAGTTCATTTATGCTCTTTATTGTTAATTACAACCTTGTGATTTCGATTATGACTATGAGTGGCTAGAAACCTCTCTCTGGGTTAAGGCCAAGAACATGAGTACTATTATTTTGGATTAAATTTGTTTAATTTTCTTATAATTACTGTTTGTGTGTTTATATTTGATTTAACTATTTGATGGATTGATCACCCAAAAAATATATCAATTATCTGCCTTTTGACCTCAGGAGAGGGAATAGAGAGACAATACATGGAGATGAACAAATTATGGTTTGTATTCTTTTATGAAATAAGGAATTTAAATTAGTTTCTAGGACAGAGATGCACTTAGATTCCTTACTTGTTTCAAACATAGGATGGTATCTTTAAAACACTTAATTGGATCATTACATCCCCTCTCAATGATGTAGTCGTAATGTCCTAATTAGGCAAACGGTTAGACGTCGGGAGACCATGATCATGCACCTAACCCAATGAATCGACAACCAAGATAAGCAAGTTAACGAATGAAGTTCAATAATATAGTATGATTGTTCAAAGTGATTTAAACCTGGGCTTTAATCCATTGATTGTGTCAAGATCTTTATTTTACACATTGTTTACTTTTCTTTAGTTCCAAATTCAAACCTCTTTTTTTGGTTACCTATGCTTTAAATTAATCTAAACCATGAACTATAATTGAATCATTGTTAAAGCGAGTCCCTGTGGGATCGATACTTAGCTTTCTTAAAGGCTACTTTACTACTTGATAGACCAAGTACACTTGCGTGTGTGCTTGGGTGCTATCAAGTTTTTGAAGATGTTGCCAAGGACTTTTAATTTGGCAATTGTTTTATTTTTAGTTTTACTTTTAGATTTCTTTGGTGTTTTTACGCTTGGTATTGGTTTTTTATTTGCAGGAAACAGGTTTACAAAGTAGTAAGCTGGAAAAGGATTAGGACTTAGTTGAACCAAGCTCCAAAGTTGAGCAACGTTTCCATCAACGAAGGAGAGAAGCAATCATTCTCCCCCAAATTCCTTAAATCACAGAAGAGCAAGAGAATCTTCCAATCATGGTTGATGAACAAGCATCTTGTAGGATAGTCAAAGAAGTGGCAATCCCACTTCCTACCAATTTGACCTCTCTATTTTAGAAGCCGGCAGCTAGAGGCAATTTTGAGCTTAAACAAAATATAGTACAACTTCTGATTAGTCGTGGACAGTTCATAGGGATTTCACATGAAGATCCACAGGTCCACTTGTGAAATTTTCTAGAAATCAGTGACACATTCATTCCTACGGGTATGAATGTAGACTATGTAAGGATGTCGTTATTTCTCTTTTCACTGATTGGGGAAGCAAAAAAGTGGTTGAATGTAGAACCAGTAAATTCAATCATATCATGGGATGACAAGGACAAAAAATTCCTTATTTGGTTTTTCCCATCTAGTAAGACTGTGAGACTTCGTAGTGAGATAGTGTGCTTCAAACAGAAGCCAGACGAGAATCTTTAATATTTTTGGGAGCGTTTTAAGGATTTTCTTTGGGACTATCCACACCATCAACAGTCCAATGAGGTACCTGCTTATACTTTTGTAATCCAACCTGCGGCCACAGTCAATGTAATCCAACAAGTTGTAAGTTGGTGTGAAGTCTGTGGAAATAGTGGGCATGCAGTTGCTATGTATGCATCAAATCCAGAATCTATGATGTATGTAGGTAATGTTAGAGGCCTAATTATGGTAATGCCTACATCATGAAATGGCTAACTCAGCCATGGAAAAACTCATCAACAACAAATTCAGCAACCACAGGAACAAGGAAATCAATCAACTAGCAACTTGGAAGAAATGATGAAGTAGGTTCTAGCTAATCAAACACAGTTGGCAGCTAATGTAAATAACCAGCAAGCGGCCCAACAAAGATTAGAGTTATAGTTAGGACAGTTATAGCAAGCATTGAATACCAGGCCTCAAGGTGGGTTGGATGGAGATACATAAATCCAAAAAAGTCATGGAAATCACTTTGAGGAGTGGTAAAGAGCTTCAAGAAGAACCTTCCAAGGCAACTGAGGAGGTAGATGCAGATTTGACTCCCCTATAGGTAAATGACAAAGTTGTTGAAAGTTCGAGGAAGTCTGAGTACTCAAAATAAAAAATTGATTTAGAAGTGAAGAAATAGATATCGAAACTCCCTTTCCCACAAAAGTACATCTAAGTAAAGAAGGATGCTTGTCTCAAGAAGTTCTTTGACACATTTAGAGAGCTTCACATTAACTTACCTTTGTTAGATGTTTTGCAGTGTATGCCCAAGTACGCTAAGTAATTGAGGGATGTGGTGGCTAATAAAGTTAAATTACAGGATGTAAAAAGGTTTGCACTCACTGAAGAGTGTAGTTTTGTGGTTACCCAAAAGATGCCGAAAAAGCTTAAGGATCCTTGAAAGTTCACTCTCCCCATTCAGATTGGCAACAACAATGTGGTGAAGGCACTAATTAAATTAAGGGCAAGTATCAACTTGATGCCCCTATCTTTGTTCAACACATTGGGTTTGGGGAAATATAGACCGAGCTCTGTACTACTGTAGCTTGCAAAAGGGATCATAGCCCGTCCGGAGGGAATCATAGAGGACTTCCTCATAAAGGTTGGTAAATTTTTGACTTTACTGTTCTTGATTTTAAGGCAGACAAATAGGTACCAATCATCTTGGGGCATCTATTTTTAGTGAAGGGTATAGCATTAATTAATGTGAGAGAAGGCACGCTCACTATGAGGTAGAAGGATAAAGAGGTAGTATTTAAAGTTTGCAAATTGCTTAACAAACTATCCCACTATAAATACTTATACATGATTATTGTTATTAAAAAGGATGAGTGAAGGGTGGTTGATCCATCAAGGGCCTCTTCAAACTACCTCATTGAGTTGCCTAAGACACTACCACCATATCTCGATATAATGAATATTTACGGGCCTGAAAAGACTAAAGTTTAAAAATTTTGTACCCTTGAGAAAGAATACCCAAAAGGGATGAAAAGAATAAGAAGATTGAGACCAAGCGTGAGAAAGAGAAGAAAAGAGAATGGCTAAGTCGTAAGTTGGGTCATGCCGCGAAACTAAATCAGGCACTGCTTGGGAGGCATCCCAAGTTAAGTAAGTATGTTTTATTTTTAGTTTTTAGTTTTGTTTACTTCATGTAGTTTTTATTTTGTTGAGTCACAAGTTGATGGGAAGTTTGAGTACTGGAAACCTAAGCTAAGGAGCATGGCAAAGATTGAATGTAGGGTCCAAGGACCTCTTTTATGTATAAAGATTCTACTAGCTAGGCCTAGAGGGCTCAGGGAGTATTTCTAACATTAAATTTCCCATTGGGGACAAAGTATATTTTTAAATGTGGGGTGGGGAAATTTTCAATTTTGGGCTCAATTTAAAAAAATTTATTTATGAATAAAAAGATATTCTTGTTGGTGCTATTTTTGATTGCATGGTGCAAGTGTTTTATTTGCAATGATCATGTTGATTTGTGAGAATTACTATTTGTGAGACTCTTAGGCTCATGCTTGTGACTCTTGTTTATGTAGCTTAAAATTTGAATACATGCTATTTTTAGTTGAGAGTCTATAATGATCCTATGTGAGATAAGAATGCGCCATGTGTGATGTAAGGTATTTGTATATTCCTTGTTGCATGTGATGCCCAAAACTTTCCGGTTTTATGTTCAAAGCGAAATAAAGAGTGTGGGTTAGGAGATGATATAGGCATTTCCTTGATATCCTTGTTTTAGACCTTCTTTTTACCTACCCTTTGTGCTTAATCTTAGTCAACCACGTTGAGCCTTTAGCTTTTTTCTTTGGCAACCTCATATGTAGCCTAATCCATTCTTTGATATACCTTAATTTGATCCAAAGCTCCCAGGTTCTTTAATGAAAAATTAAGTAAGGAGTGTGAAATTGAAGAAGAAAAATGTGAAATTGAGCCCCCAAAGTGATAGTTATTAGTGTGCAAAAAGAATTGTAATATGTTATGGTGGGGAATTGAGTAATTAAAAATATAAAAAAAAAATTCAAGTTAAATGAGTTCTGCATAAAATACTCCCACCATAGTGTTGATAATAAGCTTAATAAGATAGGTGAAAAACAAAAGAATGGGGTAGAAAAAAATGGTGAAATTTGGTTGTTGGAGATTGGTTTTAATTGTAAAAAGTGATGTATTAAAGATCTTAGGAAAGCTAGTCAATAATATTCCTAAATAGTTTCTACACATCTTTTTTATTTTGGATATTGGTTTTGGCCATGGTTGGGGGCATGTCCCAACCGTATTTGTTACTCTTTTGAATAGAGGCTTTGTGGTACTTTTGAAGGTTGGTATGGGCGGGATCGGTATTGGTGTTTTCCCTGAGATCGGTATTGGTATTGGGGATTACACCCTTGGACAACATTGTTGGTTGTTCCATCTTATTATATTTTGGGATTAATTCTATTATGTTTTGGTATTCTCTTTGGCTATGGCTTGGTTTATAGAAAATGGTTTGGTTTGGTATGGTATATTTAGGCGATTGGTGTGGTGCAATTGGACTCGATTGGGTCTATTATAGTTGTGACCCTATCCCAGAGTCTTAATGAGAACATTTTCGCTATCTTGTTATATGTTTGAAATTCAGCCTATCTAAGGCTAGATATAGGTGGTTGGGTTAGGTAACAGGGGGTGGTCCTTGATCCTAGTTAGACTTGAGATGTCCATTATGACAAGGCCCAGGGTCGGGTCATTTCATGCTTCTTCTGTGGTCGTTTCGACTAAATATGGACTCTACACCTATATTTCGGCTTTTTGAACTTTCAAACAAATAGGTCGAAATATGTTCGGCTGTGTTGGGACACGAACCTAAGGTCTACCTAGTATAAAATTGATATTCTAGAGCTTCTAAAGCACCCGGAATTTGTATCAAAGGTTTTCTTACTAAATTTTTTGATTGGTGGCCATTTGGAACTCGCAAAGACTTCTAAATGGGGAATTGTCTCTAAAACTAAACAAATTACCCAATAACCGAACTATCAATTCCAGCAAGTCATAAATGACTTGGGGCAGCTATGGAAAGGCTCTAATGGTGAAAATAAGCAGAATAATAGAAAATGGCCTGGAGGATCATTATAAAATCCACTACTAAAGGAACTTTCGTCCCTGAAAATTAAAAATAAAGGTATACCTAAAGTCTCGAACTGGTGAGGATACTGGGCTTGCATCTTGCTAACAATCTAACAAATAGCCTCCTCCACTAGGTGCTGCCTTCACCAAACTTCATCAACTAGAATTTCTCTTGGGTGCAATTGTCTTACATCACTAGCCAAAATGAGCATGGGATCCTCAACAAGGGTCAAATGCTCATCTAGCTAGACTAAGTCCCATATAAGCACATGAGAAGGATCAGGAATAAATCATTGCAACAAAGAGACATAGAAAACTGGATAAACAGTGGTAAAAACTCTACGTAAAGCTAACTCATAAGTGATACGCCCAAATTAAAACTCTTATTAGTAAGTGTTAGAGGTCCTCGTCAAATATAGAACCCAACTAGGTTGGGGTAGAATCTCACAGGGAATACTATGTAAATTAAGCGTTATGACTATTAATGGATGATTGATCAAAGGTTTCAAGGTAACAAAGGGGTTTTGCTTGCTAACAGTGAAGTAAGATTATAGTAGACAGTGTTTCAACTTAGAAGTATACTTGTAAAGTTTAACTCAATGAGAATAACGAAACTAGGATTATGTTCATAGAGATGTTATAGTAATCATGGTTATGGGTTATCACAAATTCATGCGTAACAAATTCCAATTGTAAGAATATATTGAACTCTAGACTTTATCTATTTGTTTCTCAACCTTAATAGATGATCACCCCTTAATTCTCTAAAATTTAAAGAGCACATTAATATGTTCAATTGATTTCTCAAGTGGGTTGATCCTATTAAGGCATCAACCCTTAACCCAAAGTTTAAAGTCTTTAAGATCCTTGTAAAATTCTTTTTTTCCCAACACACTTATTTTCTACTCAAATAAGTGGCGTTCTTGGGCTCACCTTTCAAGTTTACAACCAAGAAAGATCATTCAAATGAAGAAGAGTTTATGAAATTGTAATTTGTTACTGATCCCACAACCCAAAACAGTTATTTACATCAAGGCTCCCATAACCCTAGCAATGGGAGATTTATCCGCACATATCAAAGGAAGAAGATGAAAACATTGTTTTATTCATAAATTAATTCAACGAATCACTTACAAAAGTTCCCACAATTGTTCTTTTTGATCTTCAAAGAAAAATGGTGAATAAGAATCTAGATTCACAATTTTAGCTCTTTCTTAGAGAGTAATGAGTTACAAGATATTCCTCATTTAAAAAGTTGATAATATGAATAAAACATACCTAATCTAAACCTAGACTGGTTATTTATATGCTCCTAGGTACTGGGACTTGAAATTTGAACTCAGTAATGCTGTGTCGAAGTTGACAGTCAGGTTGACAATTCATCGGTAGTCTAACAATCCGTCACTTGGACCATCAATAATGGTCCCAAGTTGCCTTATTCTGCTTATGGGATGACGTCCATGTTGATGGCCCATCACTGTTCTGAAGGTCCATCGCTTGATCACTCGAGGATGCACTTTCTCTCTTGGCCTAACGGCCAAGCTGATGGTCCGTCAGAGGTCCGATGGTCCGTCACTTGGATGGTCACTTGGGTCAGCTACTTTGTCCATTCTATTTTGCATTGACGGTCAGTCTAATGGTCCATCACATGGATAACGATCTGTCAGTTCGACCGTTAGTGTCATTTTTCTACTGCTTTTCCAAGTTATTTATTCAGCTAAGTCCTTGACCTGAAAATACTAAAATTCAGTATCAAATACAACAATAGTTTCTTGAAAACATACAAGTATCCCATGAAAAAGATGTAAAATATTCCATAAAAAGTCGTAACATCAGCACCCTAAACTTAAGACAATTGCTTGTCCTCAAGCAACTCAACACCAAATCACATACATGAATAACACAATAATGGGCAATCAACTATTGAACTAGATTTCACATAACCAGTCAACTGTCATCTCACTCATATGGTCTCAACACATTCGGATCTACAACTGGTATTATTTAAAATTCAGTACATAAAAAAAACATGGATACAATATCCCACAGAAATTACCAAAACTAAGCATAACTCAAGTTTCCCTCACAGTCAAAGAAGTCCACCACACATCATTCATTTAAATTATGGACAAAAATAAAAAATCTCATACTCATCAAGGAAGTTGCAAACACAGCATACATACCCATAAGTTTTCCCTTATCATCCAATGTTCCCCTGTGGTTGATTCGTAAAGATCAAGCAGGTCTTTTTATGGTATGTAATGAGGTTCAGGTGTTAGATAAGGATTAATTTTGGGAAAAGTGACTTTATGTTCATACTTCACTCTCTTTGCCCAAAGTTTCTACTCTCCAAGGCTAATGTTTTTCTCGCTCACTTACAATACACACAATTCATCCACGACTTCGCCATAAACCTATATATATATATATTTAGAGTCTGCATCAGCCACCCTCAACTTATACTAATGTAGTCAGTTGGGGTGCACAATATCTAACTAGACCAGGGCTAGATATGATAATTTATTTCAACTCCAAATCACTTTCAACAAACTGCTATTACCTGGCAGTAGCCACCCTCAACTTAGGCATTTTGCATAAGTAGAGGTGTATGATATCCAAAATTTGGACTAGGGCCAAAGCTAGGTTCTAACATCTTTAAGAGAGAAAATCGGAGTTATTGGGAATGAATAAACACTAACATAGGCTCAAAAAGGGTTCAAAAAGGGAAAAATCTATTTGGAGGGTCATTTTTTACGGCAAAGTGGACTAATAATCAAAAGGGACCTGCTATCCTATTTGATTGAATCAATCACAAGGCAATATCAATGAACCGGGCAAGTTCTAGTTGTATACATTATGCAACAACTATAACAAACACTCGCACACACAAGCAATGAGTAAACACTTATTCTACCAACTCTTAGGATTTACTCCACATGATCATGCTCAATTTATTTCTACCTCCTAATGCCAATCAAATAATCACAAATAGTTGTTCAACATATACTAAGTGACAAAAATAAATGGTCATACAAAAATGTTCATAGTACTTTGCTACATTCATTTATCATCCATATATACAAAAAGGGTGCCAAAAGGAAAGGAAACAACATTTCTAAACAAAGAATAATATATACATCACAAGAAAAATAAATATGCAACCTAAATATGCCAGTTCTACAAGATAGCACATGGGAAGAAAAGAACACAAGCAAGAAAAACCCCCCGTAGTGATTACAATATAACATGCACCCCACCCCTATTAAATAAAATGCTTTGTCATCAAATACATTAACATAAAGTACAAAAGAGTGGAATACTTGTAAAGACTCTCAGGCTAATGAATCAGTGAAGTGTGGTGATGCTTCTTTAGCATCCGGTGTTGCAATGTTGACCCTATGGTGGTAGGGGTACTTAAATCAGCTTCGTTCTGACTCAGAGGTATCTCAATAGGAACTGGATTTGGAATTGGCCCCCTAGCTAGGGCAGAAATGGTTGAAACTCTTATAGCTTCATCTGCAACCTTTTTCTATCTCTTTTTTTCATCTCTCCTTGACCTCTTTATAGCTTTCTTTAGATCTTTGGCTTCTCTTTTTTCTTTCATTATATCCTCTCATCTCCTTCTCCTTGAATCTTTTCTATCATCACTTTTATCAACTTATTTACCTTTATCTTTCAATAGGTTTCCCATAAGGCCAACAAGGTCCTCGTCTTCATCAAAGATGACCAAAGTTGGATCAAACACGAGCTACATTGGTTGTCTCTTAATCTTCACGATATCAGTTTATGTCTACTTGAACTCTACCACAAAATTTACAAAATAAGGCAATGACAGATCATCCAACCTCTTATTTATGTGTTTTTCCATATCATCTATTCTAGCCTGAATCTACTTATATGGCTTTAAGGCTTCATCAGTGATGTGATCAACAAAGGCCTTGAACTATTTTTCCCAGGTGCTCAACTATTTTTTAAACTTTTTTTGTTGTTTAACAGACTTGGCAAAATTTTCCTGTGTCAACCTATACTCTGAATATTAAGGTGGGATATATACAGTGTCTGAAGTCCCAACCATTGATGGAATAAATGCAAATCCTATAGAAGTACTAGGTGACACATAATCGGGTAGCACATAAGTAGTTATAAGCAATGGCATATCTATGGGTATCTCAAAAGTGTAAGGGGCTGGAGCTGATTGTATCTGATAAGAAGGAGGTTTGTTGACTCACATTTCATATTTTGAGTCACTCTTCATTTTTTCAATATCCTGCCTGTGAGTTGCCTGCACCTCATTGTCATCTCCTGAAATCAAAGGCACATTGTCTTACCTTAATAATTTTGTGTTCAAACACAAAAAATGTAATTCACTTGCCACTTTTTTTGCTTTGACAAACATCCCATCAGCAATAATTTGGCTGAAATCAATTTTTAGCCCGACAATCAGACTAGCTACCAACACTGCCCTATGAATGTCTAAATTAGCATCTTCCCAAGTTGGCATGAACCGTAGTCTAACAATGGCCCACTAAAACTTAGCTTGAAAACTGAGTGATGTCTTAGCAATGCACTTTTTGGGATTAAGCACCCAATATGGGTTACCATCATCAGTGAGGAGCCTAGACAACCAAGGCCTTTGGGTGGAGGCCGTAGTCATACGATATTCAAGCTTAGATACTGTAGTCGGTGCTTCATAGTTAGGCCCAAATAGAATTCTATTCAGTGTGTGGGCCAATATATTAGTGGTGACCCCTCTCATCCAAACTTATTCCCTATTGGGAAAGTCTAAAATTTTTTAGCCCTTGAGATAGTCTTTCTTTGCTAATGCCAAATAATTTGCAAAAAACTCCCACACTATATTTGGTTGGTATGACCCAAGGGGCTTGATCATCCAATCTAAATAATATTCATTAAATTGTTGATCAACCTCTAGATACTCATTCAACTCGATTGTCACAATCTGGTGCTCTTTGACTATTGGCCTTTTGATTGGACTGGTTGTTGTTGGTTTCAGTCCATCAAGGTACTTATCTCGTGCTCCTTTAACTTGCCACCTTATTGTTTCCCATGTTTGAGGGTTTTTGCTCTTGATCATATTGGCATCCTCATTTTTTAATGTCTCAAATTGGTCGGGGTTTGATGTATTAACCCCTTATTCATTGGGACTCGAACTTGTGCTATTACTACTTCTCTCACTCTCCTCTTCAGACTAGAAAAGTGCCTGATTCATCCTATCCCTTTGCTATGTATTAAAAGTGGAAGCCTCCTCACTCAATGCTGACTCATTTCTGTCCCTTCCATGTTGAGTCCTACCACCACCTTTGCTTATGGGTAGCTTAACTGCCATTTTCCTAAACAAAAAATCAAGAAAAAGTTAGATCAGAATCAGGAAAAAATTGTTGCAAACTTGACCTGACGGGTGGGTTAACGGTCCATCGGGGTTGTGATAGTCCGTCGCCCTAGCCGTCTAGCCTTAACAAGGAAGCAATTTTTACATAACCTAGAAATGTTCACTATGATTGTCTGCTAGGGTTCTGATGGTCCGTTAGGTCATCCGTCATGGCAAAACCAGTAACCAATTTCTTCAAAGACTTTCTGACGGTCAAAGTGACAGTCCGTCGAGTGTCCGACAGTCCGTCAAGGTGGCCGTCACTTAGATTTTTCAACATTGAGTTTCACTTGGAAAATTTTTCAAACACCTGTCATACATTACTCAATTGTGTACACAAAAATGGTACAAAATCGACCTTAAAACACAAGTTTTGCCATTTTTGGTACATGGGTTACTCAGACTTTTGCAAGAACAACATTTACTAGGGTTCGACTAAGTCAGAAGCAAAACAAAGCAAAATAAAACAAGATGTTCTTTTCAATCATTAAAAACATACAGACATCAAATTTATCATTCTAAAAAGAAAAGAAAAGTTGTAATCATGCTTAATTTCACTGTATTCTTTACAACTCTGAACTTGCACACTTTAACAAATACTATGAATACTGAATTACTTTATCAATGAGATACTTAACTTTCTTTGTGATAAGAATAAGATAATAATAAAGTTGTTTAAATAAGAGAGAATGGGGAAAAGAGAGAGTCCTAAGAGGAGATAAATGATCCTGGTACTTTGAATGGAGAAAAATTTCTATGGTCTTAGGATTTAAAAAGGGTGGTATCTTACATAACCACTTTGTCTTATCAATTTAAAGACATTTGGGTCAAATAGGGATAACTTATTCAGCATTTAAATTAACCGACCCAACCCACGAAAAGCTAGGGTTAATTTGACAGACATGTCGAGGGCCATCAGGTACCTGACGATCCATCAGCCTCACCGTCAAGACTTACCAGAACCATAATTAAACTATCATGATGTGACGGTTAAGTCAAAGGTCCATCACAAAGCTGACATTCCATCGAACTTCCCATCAGTTCTATCCAGAGACTTCATTTTTTAGCTTTGTGTTGATGGCGGCCTTGGCGGTTCGTTGGACATGTGAAGGTCCGTCAACTTAGTCGTCAAGCCTTATCTAGAATGTCCATTATTTGACCATGGATTTTATGATTTCAGTGATGGTCCATCATGACCTTGGCGGTCCGTCATCCTTCCCGTCAATATCGTTTAACAGGATCAAATCATGTTTTTCTGCATTCTCAGTCCTGCACATTTCCCAAGTACATCAACTTGCACCAAAACAAACAAATAACTCTAACTATACTTAAAATGACACATTGTGGGTTGTCTTCTAGTAACGCCTAATTTAATGTCTCCACACAACTCAGTCATCTCAATTACTTCGACTTCATCGAGATAGATTGTACCTAAGTATTTAAATGACTCCATTGAACCAATATGTAATTTGACTCATTGCCCATTGACCTTTGAGAGCAATTAAAATCTGGTTGTATCCTGAATACCCATCTAGAAAGCACTACCAACCCCTTCCAGCCAGGCAATCAAGCATTTAATCCATGAAGGGCATTAGGAAGTGATCTTTCAAAGTCCATGAGTTTAACTTCCGATAATCCATGCAAACTCTCCACTCGGTGACTGGTCTAAGTGGAATTAACTCATTCTTCTAATTAGAAACCACTGTAATGCCCTTTTTTTTGGGCACGCATTAGACGGGACTCAACTACTTGTTGTCAAAGATATAGTACACTACCCCTGCATCGAGTTATTTAATAATCTCCTTTTTAACCTCTTGCATTGGTGGGTTCAATCTACGTTGATGCTTATTAGTTGGTGTGCAATTTTCCTTAAGCTGGATCTTGTGAGTGCAAAAACCTAGAGAAATACCAATAATATCGGTAATAGTCAATCCTATAGCAATTTTGTATCTCTTAAGCGCAGAGATAAGGGCTTCAACCTACTGCTCACCCAAATCTACTACAATTATCATAGGTAAGGTGTTTCTACTACCTAAAACATATACCGTAGATAGCTCGAAAACTCCTTCAACTCTAACACCAGTGGCTCTTCAATAGATGGCTTAGCTGGTGGTGTTGGACAATTTTTGAGGTCTAAATTTAGTTATTTGGGAGCATATAAATATTATCCCATTCCTATCAAGGCACATACTGTCTCCTCATATTCTTTGATACCTTCGCTATCAAAGTTCATCAAGACCGCAACCAAAGTTTCAATAGAAAATTTCTCCTCAATTGGCACCTCTCCCTCATCTTCGTAATAAACATCGAAGATGGAGATTGCACTCATCTCTTTGGGTTGCTTAATTTACTGGTAGACATTAAATTGGACGATCTCATCGTTAAGCCTAAACTTTATCTTATTTGCCCGCAAGTCAATCAATACACTCCTATTTTTTAGGAAAGGTCTTCCTAAGATTATGGCCACCTTGCAATCTAGAATCATAAAATCAGTAGGAAAGATAAAACTGGCTACCTTTAAAAGCACATCATATAATATACCAGCGGGCCGCTTCACTAATCTATCTTCCATCACAAGCCTTATGTTAGTTGGTGTAGGCTCTCCCAAACTTAATGTCTTGTAGATTGCTAATATCACCTGATTAATACTCACCCTAAGATCACACAAGGCCTTTGAAAAATCCAATGATCCAATAGTACATAGGATGGTAAATGTTCCAGGGTCTACTTTTTTTTTGCACTAAGGATTTTATCGAAATGGTACTGCAATGGTAGAAATTGTCTACTGGTTCATAGCTCACTGTCCTTTTCTTTGTAGCAAGGTAATTTATTTATTTGTAACAAGGTCCTTCATGAATTTATCATAGCCAGGCATTTGTTCTAGTACCTCTACCAATGGCACATTCACAGTCAACTATTTTAGCATTGCCATGCACTTGCTAAAATTCGTACCATCCATTTTTTCTTTAATCGATGAGGCAATGGTGGAAGTGATTTAGGGATTACTTTAACCACTGCTTCTCCCCTATTTCCCTTATCTTTATCTAACTCATCGAGCTATTGATAGGTAGATGGAATATCATCACTATCCAGCTTCTCAAACTCTATTGGATAGTTTTCTTCTACTTCCTCATCCAACTCCACCATATCATCACTTACTGATTTGCCCATAGAAGGGCCAGATAATACTTTACCACTGCGGGTGGTAATCACCATATAAGATCCATTATTCTGAGGGTTTTTCACTATGTCACTCGGTAATGTACTACTCTTCCACTGATTAAATGTCGCTAAAAGTTGGTTCATTTATTGGTCTAGCTATTTTCAAGAAGTTGAATGTGAATCCACCAACTGACTCATAGAAGATAAATTACTCTTCATCAATGTTACACCAGCATTGGTCACCTCTACACTTTTCAACATTTTTTCAATCATGTCCTCCATGGATATTTTACCCAAACTAGTAGCAGCATTATCATGATTTCTAGGAGGCACATACAATCCAGTCCTGTCATTTTTATTTTTTAGTTCCCTTGATCACAATCTCTGTAACCAGCTTTATCATAGTACGTCTGACATTGAGTCCCTCGGCTATTTCCTCAAAAACCCCTCTGGTTGTTAGATAATTAGCCTTGTCCTCAGAATTGGATTTAGCTCTACTTTATGAACCCATGGATTTTACCTTTTTAGTCTTACCCAATAGCAAATTCTTATTAAGTTAATCCATCTGGGTCTTTATGTGTGCCATATCTTGGTCGTCCTTTTCTCCGCAGACATACCACTAGACACAATAGATCTTGCTACCTTAGAATCCCTGGTATGCCAGCTTTACTCTGTTTAGTCATCCTATCAATCATTTTTGAAGCTTCTAGAAAAGTAAGATCCATAAATTCTCCACCTATAGCACTATCCACAACCGTCTTCGTGATAGAATTCAAGGCTTTATACAAAGTCTCCACCAAATGTATGTCAGTCATTTTATGATTTGCACCATGTCACTCGGTAATGTACTACTCTTCCACTGATTAAATGCCGCTAAAAGTTGGTTTATTTATTGGTCCAACTATTTTCTAGAAGTTGAATGTGAATCCACCAACTGATTCATAGAAGATAAATTACTCTTCATCATTGTTACACCAGCATTGGTCACCTCTACCCTTTTCAATATTTTTTCAATCATGTCCTCCATGGATATTTTACCCAAACTTGTAGCAGCATTATCATGATTTCCAGGAGGCACATAATATCTAGTCCTGTCATTTTTATTTTTCAGTTCCCTTGATCACAATCTCTGTAACCAGCTTTATCATAGTACGTTTGACCTTGAGTCCCTTGGCTATTTCCTCGAAAACCCTTTTGGTTATTAGATAATTAGCCTTCTCCTCATAATTGGATTTAGCTCTACTTTATGAACCCATGGAATTTACCTTTTTAG
>NC_061111.1:119018176-119032319 GCF_002878395.1 Capsicum annuum | reverse complement strand
GGTTCTATATTTGCTAACGACCGCTTTACACTCCCACGAGAGCTGTAGATTGAGCGTTATCAGTCATCCCATCTACTATGACCTAAACCAAATTAAATTAATTCTAAGACCGAGGAATATCGGTAGGGAAATCTATGTTGATTACTTCCAATTTCTATTAAAGCAATTCAATTTCTTGGTAAAACCTTCTAGGCCTCATGTGCTATACTTTCACATGTTGACATACCATACACTTGGACAAAAAAATCAGCCACATCCCTCTTCATAGCATTCCATTAATACATCTCCTTAAGGTCATGATATATTTTTGTCGAATCAGGATGAACAACATAGTGCGACTTATGCACCTCAGCCAAGATTTTTTCTCATAAACCATCTATGTTGGGAACACATAACCTCCCTTGGTACCGCAAGGTACCTTCACCACTAACCTCAAAGGCCATCACTATTTACCCACCTACATCACCCTTGATTTTCATCAAGACAGGAACTAACATTTGTTTTTCTTGACATATAAACCAAGAGACTATTGCACTACTTCTTGCAACAACACAACACCATCCTCAATGTTTAAGAGGCAAACTCCAAGGTTAGCCAAGTGGTGAATATCCTTTACCAACTCCCACTTCTCTTTTTCCATATGAGCTAATCCCCACGAATAACCTGCTAAGAGCATCAGAAATACTTTAGCTTTACCTTGGTTGTTGTGAAGACTCATGTCATAATATTTAAGAAGCTAAACCCATCTCCTTTGACAGAGTGATACAGAACAAACAAGGAAATATGAAATCACACCCCAAAATAGTCCACAAATCATAACAAATCATGGACCAAATAGGGACCTCTCTCAGATTCACTATCTAGAACAAGAAAGAAGAGGATACGAGGTATTAATACATCAAAACAGCCAGCGAATAACAAGTTTAGCAACAAAATATGAAGCTCCACAATATTATAATAGCAAGAAGAACAAACAGGTTACATTAATAACAAAAGAAGCCAAAACTAAAACAAGATACAAGATAGGTAATTAGATTAGTGTTGATGTAGTCTTAACAACCCAAGGGCATATTCCACTCTTGGACCTTTAAAACTTGACACAAAAAACACCTAACTCTTACAATTGAGAAAAGAGAGGCATCCACCATCCAAGGACCAACGTATCAAGAAAAATGCAACACATAAGAGAAATCCATCCTTATGTTATGCGCTAGTTTAAATTTAACTCTCTGTCACTACAAGAGAATTATTCTTTAATAATAATGATCAACTAAAGAAATAAACCCTACAATGTTCTATTTATACTATATTACAATAATAGACAAAATGACAAAAGGGCCCTTTAGTGGCTGGTCTTCAAAAATACTCAAAAGTGTCATGATCATGATCATACTTGTATCATCCTCTCCATCTTGAGAGGAATTTTCCCACAAATTCATAACCTTACCTCTTTTACAAAGGCACTTCACAATCTCCTTCACATGGACACACATCTTCTACATCTTCCTCACCTTACATTTTAACCTCTTTTTTCTCTCCAACTTGAGGTTTGCCATCAACCTTAGCTGATTTAATTACTACTTCTTCCCCAAGATAGTACAATTTTCCCTCCCTTAGGATCACATTCCTCTGGTTTGGGCACTCACTATCCTTGTACCCCCACCGTTGGCATTTGAAGCATTGAAATCCCTTGGGATTGGAAGTAGAATTCAATTTACCTTCATACCTTGGAGGATATTTTTGGACAACCTTGGTGGCCTCGGGTTGGGTAGCCATGAATGAGTTATCTTTGAACTCCCTCTCAACCTCTAAAGCTGCATGGAAGATGCCATCTATGGTTTCGAATTTGTGAAGCGTCATGCAAGTGGAGATGCCCTTGTTTAACCCAACTTTGAAGCGCACAATGTCATGACTAACTTGCTAGCCTTGGTGGTCAAGTTTCAACATCAATTGTTGAAATTCATCATAGTAAGCCATTACACTCTTGTTCCCTTGCATCAAATTATACAATTTATCAAGGAGCTCATGCCTATAAGTCTCGGGCAAGTACCTTTATCGCACAAGGTTATTCAATCGAAACCAAGGAGGCGGTTGTACCCCAATCATCTCATTCACAAACCATTTAACACACTTTCACCATGTATTAGCATACCCTTCAAAGTAAGCTATAGAATAACAACTTTTTTTTTCTTCGGTGAGATTATTAAGTTGGAAGATCTTGTCACAAAATGACTCCCATGCAATGTAGGCTTCGAGATCACTCTCACCTTTGAAAATAAGAATGCTCACTTTGATAGAATTGAGACCTACATCTCGGTTTGGGTGGCCATCTCTGACCTCTCGGCCTAACTCTCCATGTCTACGACTCATTCTTTCTTCCCTCAAGTAAACATCATTATAAAGCCCATAACCATCATGTAGGGGTAGTGTACCACATCTCTGACAATAAGTGGTTGAGTCCCGTCTAATGCGTGCCCAAAAAAAAGGGCATAACGGTGGTTGCTAATTAGAAGAATGAGTTAATTCCACTTAGACCAGTCACAAAGTGGAGAGTTTATATGGATTATCGGAAGTTAAACTCATGGACTTTGAAAGATGGCTTCCCAATTCCCTTCATGGATCAAATGCTTGATTACCTAGCAGGAAGGGGTTGGTAGTGCTTTCTAGACAAGTATTCAGGATACAACCAGATTTTAATTGCCCTTGAAGACCAGGAGAACACAACATTCATGTGCCCATATGGTATATTTGCCTTCAAGTGGGTGCCGTTTAGTCAGTATAATGCACCCACCACTTTCCAATGGTGCATGATGTCTATCTTCTTCGACATGGTTGAGAACACCTTAGAGGTCTTCATGGATAATTTTTCTGTAGTAAGTGATTTGTTTGAGTTTTGTCTGGTAAATCTGAGTAGAGCGTTGCAGAGGTGCAGGGAATTCAATCTAGTGGTAAATTGGAAGAGATGCCATTTCATGGTAAAGGAGGGCATTATTCTTGGACACCGAATTTCAGCTAAAGAGATTGACGTTGACAGGGCAGAAAGTAGAGGTGATAGAGAAATTATCCCCTTCCATCTCTGTGAAGCGAGTGCATAGTTTCTTGGATCATACTGGATTCTACTGTCGGTTTATTAATGACTTCTCCAAAATTGCTAATCTATTATGCAGGTTATTGGAGAAGGAAGATAAGTTTGTATTTGATGATGATTACAAGAAGTCATTTGAATGCCTTAAGGAGAAGCTTGTTGCTTCCCCTATCATTGCTGCTCTAGACTGGTCAAAGACTTTTGAAATCATGTGTGATGCAAGTGGAGTAGCACTTAGGGCTGTGCTTGGACAGAAGAAAGAAAAACTATTCCACCCTATTTACAATATGAGCAAGGTATTTTTATAAGGAGTAAAAGAATTACACTATTACAGAGTAGAAACTTCTCATGGTTGTCTATACTTTTGATAAGTTCCGTGCTTACTTATTGGAAACCAAGGAGGTGGTCCATACAGACCACGCCGCCTTGAGATATTTGACGAAAAAGAAGGATGCTAAACCAAGGTTAATCAGATGGGTGCTGCTTCTATAAGAATTTGACTTTGAAGTCAAAGATAGGAAGGGATGCAAAAATCAGGTCGCAGACCATCTATATTGACTTGAGAGAGATCAGGAAATCATTGATAAATGCAAAATTGATGATGCATTCCCTGATGAGCATATCCTTGCTGCTATTCTTGAAAGAGTACCTTGGTACGCGGACATTGCCAACTATGTGGTAAGCAATCTTATTCCTGAAGAGTTTTTCTTTCATCAGAAAAGAAAATTCCTCCATGATGCCAAGAGTTACTTCTGGGATGAACCATATTTATTTAAGAAGTGTGAAAATAGTATTATTAGAATATGCGTCCTAGTAATTGATATGCGGAACATTTTGGAAGCCTGCCATGCTTCACCAGTTGGGGGTTACCATGCAGGTGATCGCACCACGAGGAAAGTGCTATAGAGTGGATATTATTCGCCAGCCCTCTTCAGGGATGCATACAAATTTGTGAAGGGATGTGACCAATGTCAGAGTCAAGGGTTAATTTCGAAGCACCATGAGATGCCAATAACAAAAATGTTAGAGGTTGAATTATTTGATATCTGGGTATTGATTTTATGGGACCTTTTGTTAGCTCTTAAGGGTTTAAATATATCTTGGTCACTGTGGATTATTTATCCAAATGGGTAGAAGCTATGGCTCTAGCTGATAACGAAGGGAAAAGAGTGGTTACTTTCCTCAAAAAGAATATTTTCTCTCATTTTGAAGTACCGCATACTATTATAAATGATGGGGGATCTCATTTTTGTAACAAATTATTTTGGGATACCTTGGTGAAATATGGGGTGAAACAACATAAAGTAGAAACTCCATACCACCCATAAACTAGTGGGCAAGTGGAGATTTCGAATTTGGAGATTAAGGCCATCCTACCCAAAACGGTGAACATAAGCAGGCAAGATTGGTCTCAAAAGCTTGATAATACCTAGTGGGCATATCAGACTTGTTTGAAGACACCCATTAGCATGTCACCATACCAATTAGTCTGTGGCAACGCATGCCACTTACTGATTGAGTTATAACACAAGGCATTATGGGCACTCAAGAGGTTGAATCTGAATTGGAATGAGGTAGCAGAGTTGTGACTGAGGCAGTTAAATGAGATGGACAAATTCCATCTTAGGGATTATGAAAGAGAAGGCCTCTACAAACATCTTTGAGTTTCTAGTTTTCGCAATTATTAAAATGGAATTTCCAATAGTTTCTCATGAATTGGTACGTAGACTTCCTTATCTATCTTTGAGTGGCTATAGGATGAAGGAAATTCCCTCATTTTTCCCTTACCATATGGATTACTTTCATACCTTATGTTTTAAGTCATTTTTCACTCTTTTATGAAAGATGGTGTCGACTAGGTCTTGCGAGGTCAGAGTTACAGAGCCTTCATCCAGAGGGTAAGTCTCGTGTAATGACCCTCTAGATCATTTTCTGAAATTTCAATAATTTTTGCTATTAGAGCCTTTCCATAGCTGCCCCAAGTCATTTATGACTTGCTAGAACTGATAGTTTGGTTATCACACAGTTCATTAGTTTTATAGAGCCAATTCTATATTTAAAAGTCTTTGCGGATTCCAAATAGCCACTAGGAGAATACTTTAGTAAAACGATCTTGGATCTTCATCACCTTTTGTCCACCTGCATCATCCTTGATCATCGTCAAGACAGGATCTAACATCTTCTTCTTCTTTTTGAATTTAGCACCAAGAGATGACTACTCTGCCTCCAGCACAAATACTCAACCATCCTCGGAGTCCAAGAGGCAAACTCCAAGGTTAGCCAAATGGTGAATGTCCTTCACCAATATGAGCCAGACTCCCCATGGATAACCTGATAAGAGCATCAACAACCACATTAGCTTTACCTGGATGGTAGTGAAGACTCATGTCATAGTACCTAAGCAGATCTAGACATCTTCTTTGCCTGAGGTTAAGCTCTTTCTAAGTAAAGATATATCGGAGGCTCTTATGATCAGAAAAGATATCCATATGTATGCCATAAAGATACACCATATTTTTAATGTGAACACCACAGCCAACAATTGCAAGTCATGGTTTGGATAATTCTTCTCATGAAACTTTAACTTTCAATAGGCATAAACAACCACCTTGCCATGTTGCATCAACACACAACCCATCCCAACCTGTGATGTATCACAATATACGATGAAACCCTTGGTACCCTAAGGTAGAGTCAATACTAGTGTTAAGGTTAACTTTTCTTTTAGTTTCTCAAGGCTACCCTCACAAGCATCCAACCAGAATAACTTTACCTTCTTCTGAGTCAACTTGGTCAAAAGAGCAACAATAGAAGAAAAACTCTTTACAAACCTCCTATAATAACTGACTAAATCCAAGAAGCTCTGAATATCAGTTGGAGTAAACTTCTTAATCATGGCAACCTTCTAAGGATCAACTATGATCCCTGCACCAAATACAACATGACCCAGATATGTAACAACGTTCAACCAAAATTCATATTTAGAGAACTTAGCATACAACTGTTGATCTTTCAAGGTATATAATACAATACAGAGGTAATTGACATGATCCTCCTCCCTCATAGAGTACACCAAAATATAATTAATGAATAAAACCATGAACAAATCTAGAAACTAATAGAAAACCCTATTCATCAGGTACATGAAAGCCGCAGGGGCATTGGTCAAGACAAACAACATCACCAAGAACTCAAAATTCCCATACTGGGTATGAAAAGTTGTCTTAGGTATATCCACTTCCATAATCTTTAACTGATGATACCCAGACCGAAGATTGGTACTAGAGAAAAACTTATCACCCTGGAGCTGCTCAAATAAATCATCTATCCTCAGAAGAGAGTACTTATTCTTTACCATCACCTTGTTCAACTATTGGTAATCAATACATATCAAAAGGGAACCATCCTACTTATGCATGAATAAGACCAGTGCACCCATAGAGACACACTAAGATGGATAAAACCCTTGTCTAAACGATCCTTTAGTTTCTCTTTAAGATCCTTCAACTTAGTTGGAGCCATTCTATACGGGGGAATAAAACTTGGATGGGTGTCCATAATAAGATTAATCCCAAACTCAATCTTCCTATCGGGAGGGATACCAGGAAGGCCATCAGGGAAGACCTTAGAAAATCTATTCACCACCAGAATGAAAAGTAAAGAAGGATGTTCCAAGTTAGAATCTATAACTAAGACCAGATGATAAAGATACCATCTCTAAGATCTAAGATAAGATATGAACCTCTCCTTAGGAGCTAAGGAACTGCCCTCCCATTCAATAACTGACTCATTAGAAAATTTAAAGACAACCTTATGGTTTGACAATCTAAAGAAGCATAGCAGGAGTGTAACCAATCCATCCCCAATATGACATCAAAATCAACCATATCTCATTTGAACAGATCCACCAAAGTCTCCTGACCACCCATAGATATAACACAACCCTTGTAGACTCTCCAAGACACCAAGAGTCACCCATCGGGATAGAAACAAAAATAGGGTTTGAAATACACTCAAGATCAAAGCCAAAATACATAGTCATAAATAGGGCCACATAAGAATGAGCAGACCCCAGAACAAGTAAATAATACATATCATAGGAAAAGAGTTTCAACATACCAGTCATGACATAACATGATGCCACACAGTCCTAGAGTGTGGTGAGAGCGTATAGACGGTTCTGACTAGTTACAAAACTAGATAGTGCACCCTTCGATACCGAAGCTGAAGAGGAGGCAATAGGAACCTTGTTTGACCTATAAGCAACCTTACCAACAGGGAATTTTCTAAGCATACGCCTTACCTGACAATGGTTAAAGCACCTGTCCCTTCTCTCATTATAGAAACCCTAATAAAAACAACCATAAAATCTATAGTGAGGGTATGATAAAGCTAACTAGGCCCCACTAACCTGAGATTAGGCACTCTGTGCCCCTTAATTATTGCCACTTTAAAAATACTGGTCACCCGAGGGCTTTGTGTAGGGAGAACTAGCTATCGCGTAGGACCCAAATTTTCCCCACTTCTTCTTAGGCCATTTCCCACCATTCTTTTCTCTCCACCATCGACCACCACCCTTCTCAGAGAATTTGAACTTTTTGTTTTGCCTCTTCCTGATCTCTACCTGCTTCTTCTTCTATTTCTCAACCCGCTTCACATACAGAAACAACCTATAAATATCTATATCTTTGTTTAAAAAAGTAGCCCTACTCTCTAATATTATGTCTCGGGATAACTCAAAAGCAAACTTTCTCATTTTATCCCTGATGATAAAAACAAACTCCAGACTATACCGAGATAATTAGTAAAGCTTCAAGGCATACTCCTTGACTGACATTTTGCCGTGCTTCAAGTGAAAAAGCTCTTATACTTTTGCATTTATCAACTCTTGAGGAAAGAAGTGGTCTAAAAAAGGCATTAGAAAAATTATCTCATAGGGCTGACTCAGCGTCTTCAACCCCAGTCTACTCCTATTCCTCACACTATTGGTATTTTAACTCTTTTAGTTGATAGAAAACAAACTCTATATCCACTATGTTAGTGGCATGCATAACACAAAAGATCTTTTCCATCTCATCCACAAAAGCATGAGGATCTTCCTCAACCTTGACACCTATGAACACAAGAGGGTTCAACCTCATAAACTGGCTAACCCTTATGGCCTAGGATGTTGGAGTAACAAAAGTACTATGCTCAGCATAAGAAGCTACCAATTGTACCAATATATGGATAGACTAATGAAACTCAATGTTCATCACATCAATCTAAGGAGCTCGATAAGAACTAGAGGGAACCGATGGAACTCCAGGAGGATAATTAGGAACTGGACCCTTAGATCGAGTATGGACCCTATAAGTAAAAAGGTTCCCATAAATATTATCCTCAAGTAGGATAAATAAGTTTTCATGAGCTTCAAATCATCGAGGAGTCATGATCTAAAAAGTTCACAAAGAAGGACTAAAGAAGATTCCAGGACATTAGAATCTACATCTTGAAAATAGAACACAAGAAAGATAAACATTTCTAAATGCCTTATAGCCTCTCTATTATAAGTGTGGCATGCTACATACCCGTAAAAGAGACACCACTTGACATAGCTTTATCAGAATCCCAATTGACCATGAACCAAGGGCTCTAATACCAATCTGACATGACTCAAACTAGGGCCTGGTCGTGTTGAGCATCTCAAGTCCGACCAAGATCATAAACCGCCCCTAATACCAAATTGTAATTGCCCTGTACCCTATGTCAATGAATTATAAACATATAACAAGATATAGCAATAGTAATTAAAAGGAATTTAATAAAGTCCAAAACCATAACCAACCAAATATCCAACCAAATATTTAGCTGGTGTCAATCCAATGCCAATATCAATACTAAGGATGACACTAATACCGACACCGCCCATGCCAATAGTTGTTTGACAAAGGTTCTATCCAGAATTAATAACATCCGATCAGGACATGCCCCTGACCATAGCAAAAACCAACCAAAGAAATAGCAAATATAAAAGTAGTCCATAACATGAAATAGAGCCTTTCATATTATGGTAGCTCACCACTTCATTTTAACTCAAAGTTGTCCTTAAATCCAAATCACTAAGATTTAGATTAGGTGAAGGATCAACCCAATGACCCATCACCAAACCATACAACCCATACCAACCAAGTCATAACCATAATAGAAAACCATCCATCATACACTGGATACCTTATGAGTTATATCACCTGACCTATACCTATATCATATGACTCATATGGTGAGTTATTACAAGGACAGTGATCTTAAAGCTTAGGAATTTACCAAGGCCAAAATCTAGGTATTTCATTTATCCCTGTTGGGGCTTATCACTTACTCTAGCCCTCGTGGGCTTGTTATTTATTAATGATATAAATTTATATATTTTAATATTAAATTGATACTCGATGCGACTAGAGGATATTGCAAGGTTATATTAATACTAGATGCTGTCGGATGATATAATGATACCTAATAAGGCTGAAGGATATCATGATGATATGCTGATACCTGGTGTGGCTGAATGATGTTATAATGATCTGATAATATCCATCATAGATAGAGGATATTGTGATGTTATATTGATAACAAACAAGGCTAGAGAATACTATGATGATATGATGATAACCAGTAAGGTCGGAGGATGATTATTGATATACCTATGTGTACATCTACTAGTTAGAGTCTGGCTATCCCTATGTATGGAAATTATATGTTTATTTATGTTCTTGTGTAGTTGGGTATAATATTGATATCAAAGATATCAGTTATAGCCTTCTATTGATTAAGGTATAAAGTGGCATAGTTGTCGATGTAAGGTTGAAAGATGCTTAGTGGTGGATTTTGCTTAAGTGGCTAACAGTGACTAATGGATTAGTGAACTTTAGTGATAAAGAGGACTAGTGGCATTGATGGCTATAATAATTATTAATATCTTACTATGGATATTAGTGATAAAGGATTTAGTGAGGGTGATACTTAGTTACTATTGATGACTAAATCTATAATGTTGGTTAGTCTTTAAGCAAGTATTTGTGGATTAATGATGCTAGTTAACAAAAGATGTTAGTTGATAGATGAATAGTGAATAAATGGTAATAAGAGGTCTTTTGAGGTTAGATGGTGGCTAGTTAATTATGATGGCTAGAAATTAATATTGGTTAATTGGTGACTACGGTCTAGTGGTGAATCTTGACTAGGTGCTAGATATGGGCTAGTTAGCGAATAATAGTTAGTTGTTGACCCATGAATAGTTCTTATAATATGAATAGTAGATAGATAATAATTAGAGGTTATATGATGATTAGTGAGTAATTGGTTTGGTAAAGCATTGGCTAGCTAATAATGCATGAATAAGGTGTATTGACTAGATGGATGCATATATTATGGTATGGTTATGGTCATGATTATATTGGTATAGGTTATTCTATTACGATTATTGATAAAGATTATGAATGTTGACAGATAGCCATTTGATGAAAGTTGAGAAAAACTATGGATAATGAGAAAGTTTGGATATTTGATTTGATTCCCTTATGTTTCTCTTGGGTGTACTCTTTGGTGGTTTGGGGCACTGTGTTGAGTTCTTTAATTTATGCTCCAGTTGGTGTATGTCCTCCAACTTTGTACTAGTGTTTGCTTATGATTGTACTTCTATTACTTTATGATTTTGAATCATTTATTTTTTTATGTACAACGATATTGGTATGCATTGATTCCTTATGTTATATTGTTATTCCAATATTTAAAACTTGTTATGCACAACAATATTGGCAAGCGTTGATGCCTTACATTATATTGTTATTTTGATATTTAGTACTTGTTACGTATAATGATATTAGAATATGTTGATATTATATGTTATAATGTTATTCCTATTTTCTTATTTATTATATACGGTGATGATGGGAATGATTCAGGTTTGATTCTGTACCTTCACTTAGTTATCTTGAACTTTATTATTCTATATCATGATTCAACTCAGTCGGTCGATAATGCCTATTGAGTACCTATTATTTTGGTACTCATACTATACTTCTATATCTTTTTGGTGCATACCTGAGTATTACCTATTGTCGATGATCATGGTTTATGCAGTGATTGATTTTCATAGATAGGGTGAGCTCTCAGAGTTTGAGTTACCCAATTTCCTTCCATCATTTGTATGTAGTCTTTAGTATTCGAGAAAGATGTATTGAATATTCTATACTTGGAGTTTTATTAATACTATTAGTTACTCTTGTATTAGCTTTACTAAGTTTTAGGATTGGTATCTTATATGACTGTTATTCTATCTAGACCACTTATGTTTATAATTAATGTTATCAATTTTCGCTTATGTTGGACCTTTCTTACTGGATTAACCCATTATGTTAGCTTCGAGTTATGGTATTGGTTTACCTACTTGTGGGAATTAGTAGGTGCCATCATGACTTATAAATCGGGTCATGATAAATTGGTATTAGAGCCTAGGTTTCACTGGTATTGTTGGTACAAGATCAAGTGTCTAGTACAGTCCTACAAATCAGAACGTTGATGTCCCTTTTCTATCTTTGAGAGGCTATGGGACATTAATAGAAGTTCTTCAATTATTTCTCTCATTTTATGCTAAGAGTCTAAGTTGGTTTATAGACTATTCTCTCAACTTTACTCTTCCATAGAAGGCTAGGACACGTGCTACCGCTACACGAGACAAGGGTCTCGAGACCAAGCCTAGGGATCCAACTCCTATAGTTGAATTTTGATGACCTAGGGGTCTTGGAAAACCTAGAGATGTGTCATCAATCAAAGGCAAGGGTAGGACATTTTTCCAAATCCCTATTCATATTCATGAGCTTGTGATTCATTCGCCACAGCCAGTGGTGGGCCAGGGACTAGCCTAGGGTCCACCAGTGCTTATTTCTTTAGAAGTACTCAGAGATGCATTGGTTTAGTTGTTACATAATATTGGTGGTATGGTATATGATAATGCATAATTTACACGCCAGAGTGTTACTGAGGCAGGGGCATAACTAGTAGCTATGACTCCTTGAGTTTAGATTCCTCCCACACCGATAGTTGCTTAGCCGGTATTGCCCATCCAGGGGTGGTCGAGCCTATTGTGTCTTCTGAAGAATAGAAAATATTTGGTAGATTCTTGAGGTTAGCTTTATCAAGATTTTGTGGTGCTTCTGGAGAGTATGCATTTGAGTTCCTGACTACGTATGAGGATAGGCTTTGTAGTTTAGGCCTTGTTGAGACTCGTGGTATGGATTGCACCATATTTTATTTGGCTTTGTCTGCTCATCATTGGTGAAGAGGTCATATGGATTCTAGACCATTTGGATCTTCTCTCCTTATCATGGACTAAATTCTTCAAGATATCTTGGAGAATTATATACCGTACATCCTTAGAGATTGATTGAGAGATCACTTCTCTATATTGGAGAAGGGATCCATGATAGTTGCAGAGTATGAGATGGTTTGCTATATTTTAGAGGGTTGATGCTTTCTATTTACATATTTTCTTAGAGTAGGTTTCCTCTGTGCCTTATCTTTTAGCCTTAGAGTCAGCCTAATCGACCTATTCTAGCAATTTTTTAGATTACTGATAGTGGTCAGTCTAGTTCTAGAGATTGCCCTAGTAATGGCAGTACTCAGTCTTTGAAGGTTCATTTTAGTGTCTGTCTAAATGTGGTGGTCATTCCAGGTCAGCCGAATCTATTGATATTGGTTCTGCTCATATTTTTTATTTTACTTATGGGCTCCTAGTCACTATTCATAGGATTTCCCTAGTTGTGGGTAATGGTTAGTTCAGCTTAGAGAAGTTTACCCCTCAGCTAGAGGTGGTTCTCATGGTCGGAGGGGTGGTTTTTGGGGGTACTCGAGAAGGTTCACAGATAGGTAGGACTGAAGGTCAATTAGGTGCCTTGCCAAATGGTGGGCTTGGTCTGTTATATGTAGTACCTACTAGACCCAAGCCTTAGAATTAGGATATTGTAGTTAGAACTGTGATTTTGATATGCTGCCTATCAGACTATTCTTTGTTTGATTTAGGATCCACTTATTCATTTATCTCTGCTTATCATGCACCGCGGTTGGAGTTGTTTAGTGATTTATTATCTATGCCGTTACGCGTATCTATTCCCATGAGTGATTTTTTAATAGTATATCAAGTATTTAGATCATGTGTTGTAACTGTCAGTGATATTGATACTTGACATAATCTTGTTATTCTGGGTACACTGGACTGTGATGTGGTTTTGGGAATGGACTGGTTATCTCACTATCATACATTTATGAATTGTTTTGCCAAGACCCTTACCTTTACCATGCCAAGTATACCCTCTAATCTCATGTAAGAGAGAAATTAGCCACGAGCCAACAATGATTATATCTTATATTCATGCTAAGAGACTTACCTCTAGGGATTGCGAGTCCTATCTTACTTATGTTTATGATTCTGGGGTTGAGTGTAACACCCCAAGTCCGTACCCCGGATACTACATGTTGCTCATAATTCCCAAGGATCACAAGCTAACCCATCACTGGTACCTGCTGCAGTAACTGAATTGTAATACTACAAATATGCAAAAATTAGGTGAAAACTTTCCATAAGGTTCAATACTAAAATAAAACTGAATATGGTATAACAATACTAAAACTGAAACATCAGTTGAAAAATACTCTAGTCTGAAAAGCCTCTACTTTCTGAATCATGGAGTTGTTGGGATAAGCCCCCAACTAACTCCAACTACTAAAAACTATATTGATAAAATAAAATACTAAAGAAAATAATCAGGTCCTCGAACTATGAGGACTCACCCTAACTCTAACTGCAGAAGATTTGAACTACTAGGGGTGCTCGGGAGTCCGTGCATCTGAACTAATGATATAAAACATCATAGCACAAGAGAAAAGTATGTATCAGTACTTTGAATTTACTAGTATGCTAAGTGAGGTAGGATGAAATGCTTGGGTTCATATGCATGAACAATACTGACGGAATAACATAAATATAACTAAATAAAAGTACATGCATGAATTCGTATATTGTAA